>NC_066869.1:32564761-32665547 GCF_022985175.1 Labeo rohita | reverse complement strand
TATTAAGTACCGATTTCCCAAAATAATCCTTAAGAACAACTATACAACTACCCAAATAAATAGTTCTATACTCATTGGTTTGTTTTTATCTGCATGATTTTCAGGTCAACAAGAGTTTTGCATTTCCATTAGCCAAAATTTCACATATCTGACAAAAACAAAAACAAACAAACAAAAAAACAAACAAACAAACAAGGGATTTTGTTCCCAAGTGTTTTTCTCATTATCTCTTGAGAAAAAATCCACTCCATAATGACACCTGTAGACTGGGGCTGAAATTCATCTAAAATAAAAATGCAATAAATTTCTGTAACATAAACAGGAGACAAAAGCGTACTTACAGTTTCCAAAGAGATTCTTTTTTTTTACGCTCTTGATTGAATGAACAATGAAACAAAACACTGAAACTTAAACCTTACTAAAAAACCTTCGATCTAGTAATATTTGCAGCTTAACTAAACTCCTCCAGAGTGCAGCATTCTGACTGCCTACTTTACAAGTTCACCAATCCACAGTCAATTAATCAAACTCCTCATCAACTCATTAACCAAAAAAAGAGGAAGAGACAAAATTAAGCAAATGACAGAAAACATGACCACAGAAGTGGACTGTGGATTAATTGCTTTAGAAAGAATACATTTTAGAAAGAAAACAAAATGTTTGATCTTGTACTTGTCTGCTTGACGGGATTCAAATATGCAAAAGATGCTGAAAAACCAAAGAATTGGTGGGACCTGGATTATTTTTCTGAAGAATAGTGGGCAGTTTAATTGTTCACTTCAATTTAAACAAACTTATGAACAATATCACAAAAAAAAAAAAAAAAACAACAAAAAAAAAAAAACATCTGTGGATCATCTACATCAGAGGTATTTAACTCTTTCAACTCAGCACTTCAAGGTCCACTTTCCTCCAGAGTTTAGCTCCAACCTTGATCAAATTCAACTGCCTGTAAATTTCTAGCTGTAGAAGGTATGCACTGCTGTCACTTTCCCACCGGAACACAGCCCCTCAGTCGGACTGAGTGGCAAAAGAAGCAGCTGTGTGAATGGATTTATTAGGGAAGCTGCGAAAATGCGAGTAAAACTAAATGATAATCATTTTGCTGGGCTCAGTATAATGTTCCTTACAACTTAACAAATATCTAGTCATCCATGGATATTGATATGCAGCCAGGAATCTGATTTCAATGCTGGGGAAATAAACAAAGTAGATTTGCCTGTGAACACATTTGGTAAATACAAAATAGGCTGGTCTAAACCCCGATGATCACTTATATCAATGTTATATATATGGTCATATGGTCCATCCCAAAATCTTATATAGCTTTTGTCAGTGTTTCTTTAAAAACATCCAGTTATGAGGAATTTAAGATGGTAAATATTTAATTAATGATTTGTCAATATGATATATGACAATACAATATATAGGGTGTGATTTTACCGCAATATTCAACATATTAACATGAAATGAGTGTTTCACCTCCTGCAGTCCATTTGTTTCTTTGAATTGCAGCAATTCATTTGCTTTTCTTTTCTGTAGCTTTTGGCAGCCTGTAAAAATATACCTCAGGTTTCTTATCAAATCTATTTGTACAGTCAAACACAAAGCTCATTCTGGTTTTAGAGGCGTTTTGTGTGTTCTTTCGCAGCATTCACACTGAAACCAGTGCTGCCACTCAGTCTTTTTGCCACTCAGTGGGCGGAGCCGCACTCACTTCAGCTGATGGTGATGTCACGTGCATACCCTCTATCCTGAAGACATTAATTATCTTGTTCAGGTGTGTTTGATTAGGGTTGGAGCTAAACTCTGCAGGAAAGTGGACCTCGAGAGCGAGAGTTTTATGTGTGGCGTCCCTCAACAATCTGTTCTCGGTCCGACTGTATTCTCCTTGTATATGCTCCTGAAGTCAGTCTTTAAGAAACACGGAATCTCCTTCCACTGTTATGCAGATGATACCCAAATTAATCTAATCTAATCTTAAAATAATCCCCCTTGTTCAAATTTTGGCCAGTTTTCTTTGTGTGTGAAGGCCTGAGTTGAGAACCCCTGATCTAGTTAACAACATAGTATTAAGAATCAAGCATACATAAACTTTTGAACTGGGTCATTTTTATAATATCAGCTATTATTCTGTCTTGTGGACTATAAGCAAACGTCTTTTATGTAAAATATATTATCTAAGATGGTACTAAATGAAAAATACAACTGTACATGATGGTTTAAAAAAACCTGCAACCTGAAACCTGGATATTCTAAAGTTCAAACAAAATGGGGGAAAAAAGCATTATATGAGTTTGTCAATGATTGTTTTTTTCTCCAGTTTTGATGATGAAGAAACAACAACCAGACATGCACATACTTGAAAACAGCTGGCAAAGGAGTTGCACTCAGAGTGAAATTAGGTTAATGAGCAAAAATCTAACTGGGCCGATTGTTTTTTCTTAAACCCTATAAAAAAACAGCATTTAAGGATTTTACATTGACTAACATGTCAGTTTATTACACATAATCAGCATGTAGTCCAAAAACACTTTTTTTCAACTTCTAAAGCATACACTCTTAAAAATAAAGGTGCTTTAAAAGGTTCTTCACAGCGATACCATAGAAGAACCATTTTTGGTTCCACAAAGAAACTTTCAGTCAAAGGTTCTTTAAAGAACCATCTCTTTCTTACCCTTTTATAATCTGAAAAACTTTCTTTCGCCACAAAGAACCTTTTGTGAAACAGAAAGGTTCTTCAGATGTTAAAGGTTCTTTATGGAACCATTTAGACAAAAAGGTTCTTCTAAGGCATTGTGAAACACCTTTATTTTTAAGAGTGTAATTAATGTATGGCTGTGCACAACTACTTATGGAACTTCTTTTCCTATTTGGTTTTTTAAAGTGTCCATATCATCACCCTATTTTATGATAATGAAAAAAGTTTGGAAAATTGGAATTAGGATTTTTGGATGAACTATACTTTACACATCACATTTGTCTATTAAAGGAACTCAATGCAAAAAAAAAAAAAAAAAAAAAAAAAAAAATTAAGACTGATGATATTAATCCAAAACAAAGCAAGTTTAATCATGTTTTCTAAGATAATTATGTAATAACAACCCATTGGCAAACTTAATAACGTTTCATCCATTTTGTCTTCTGCAAAATGTCTAGTTTTCAACAATTTCAGCAGACACCACATAGTCTTTCAGGCCTGAATAAAAATTGTTACTGTCAAAGCAACATGTTTCATCTGAATTTTACTAAAAAATGAAAAGTTTGTGTTCCAAAATTCTAAACAAAAGCACGATAGATCAGAAGTCAAAGTTAAATGAAGCACGGTAGTCTCTCTCCCATCTCTTGTCTCGTTCTTCTTTCTTCTTAAGTTTTTTCGCACTGAGTGTTGTTCCTTTCTCTTGTCTCAGTCTTTTCTCTTTATGTATGTGTTGCACTGCTTTAGGATCTTTGGGCTGGAAGTGTGTGACTTTGGGCTGCGGGGCCACTCCATATCCCAAGCCCGCCTGATCTCTCTTTAGTACAGTGCTTACTGGGTTTTTGCGGCCGGAGTGGGCGGGTCCAAGACCAGAAGAGGGGTCCCACCCCAACCGGAGCATCATTTTATAGCTGGCGCTGGAAGAGGGCAGGCAGTATTGAGGGGTGGGCGGGGGACGGAGCTTACTGAACTGATGCAGTGTGGACCTGTTGTGTGTTTCAGTGCTGTCTGTGTAATGCACAGCACACACATTACACCACTGAGAACTGACACTGTGGAAACACAAAGACACACATTACACACACGTTATTCTCTGATCTATTCAAGTTGGTGAAAACTAGACTTAGTAGATGGAACAGCATTTCTATCTATCTTGGAAAAATATACTCAGATAAAAGGCACAGCAATATTTATAAAGGAATAATTTTGTCTTGTCAAATCGTCCATTGTGTGTCATTATATTTATCGCACTGGCTACTGAACAAGGGAGCTGACTGAACAAGGGAGTCCCTGAATCATTTATTCAACAGATTCATTCAAACCAGCCGACATATAGCACCATTGAACTGCGGGGCGTCCCAAGGTCAAATCTCGGCTTGAGGACCTTTCCCGATCCCGCCCCCTCTCTCACTCCCACTTCACTTTCTGTCTGTTCTACATTATCCTATCATAATAAAGGCAAAAATTAATTTATGAATTCATTCTATTATCATTAGACCTGTTCCATAAGAGGTGAAATAAGCATAGGAAGTGAGAGAATACATTCTCATATAGAGATATTTTGATGTTGATGTTTGAACTGTTAATTTTCTAAATCTTTTCAGTCCCTGAAAAGACAAACGCATCCAACATCTAATTAAAAAATGAACTACCGGTACCAGCACTACTTGTATACCATGCAACTATACACAGGACTGAACTTGTGTGGGGTACTTATGGATTTTTGTGATGCTTTTATCAGCTTTGTGAACTACTATTCTGACAGCACCCATTCACTGCAAAGGATCCACTGGTGAGCATTTGATGTAATGCAAATTTTTTCCAAACCTGTTCCAATGAAACAAACTTATCTACATTTTGGATGCCTTGAGTGTGAGTACATTTTCAACAAATTTTTCTTTAAGAGTGCTGGAATTTATACATTTCCCAAATTATACAGCGTTTGGACATTTGGACACCAAGTGAAGCATAAACCATCTAACCTCTCTGCATTGTTTGTAGTAGGTGCGTCTGTGACCTCTGACACACTAAACTGCTCCAGTTCTCTCACTACATCCTGGTGACCTGCCTTCAGGGCCAGATCACGTGCATCTCTTCCCTGAGAGAGTAGGAAACCAAACAGGATGGAGATAAAAAGAGGAAATGAGTCAAACCAACAAACAAACAGAAATAATGTTTAGGAAATGCCACCTAATATAGTAGTAGTGTTTCTACAGGAATGTGTGCTTAGGTAGCAGGACCACTTTTCATGAAGGATATCAGTTGTCTTCGTCATTTTAGTTTAAAGATATATACTGTAACTTAATTAATTTTATGAATAACCACAAACAGTATGATCATTTCACTGCCCCTTGTGTTATATGTTCACCGTTTTTCTTTTTGGCATTCATTCAGTAGTTCAGGAAGGGTTATCATCATTACATATACATATAGAAATATAGAAATTTTACAGTTGAGGCACTAACATTACTATTAGCTAACTAAAAGCTAATACTAAAACTAAACATATATATACAAATACACACACACACACACTTTTAAATGGTGTAATTCTCAATACTCTAAATAAATATAGCTTTATTTAATTATAGGTCCAAGACTATATTTTGCATCTTCATTATATTTGGTTACTTAAACATTTCTTCTATTATCCTTTGGACAAACAGTTTTGTACTCACAAAATAATTTTTAAAGCACATCACATCACACAATCACATCATTTGTACAGACAGTGGCATGAATGCAATACAGCTAAGGGAGTAAGTTCATGTGAAGTTTGGTCAGCAGAAATTAATGGTTGAGGTATGATACAAGTTGTTACTTCATTTACTTTATTTAAGTTAGATTGGTCAACAGGATAATCCGATAAATTGCATTTACCACCACTTTCAATAAATCAGCCATACTGACAAAATATTAACAAATAAGTAGAAGCAAACTATCCCTATCTCCACTAACTTTTCAGAATTGAATGTTACACACCTGTTTGTCCACCACTCCCACCCAAGCAGCGCCGTTTTGCAGGAGGAGCCTAACAGCCTCTGTTTGTCCTGCCTTACTTGCACACATCACTGCCGTCCAGTAAAAATCATCACGGAAGTTGACATCACAACCATGCTGCAATAGGTCCTTTAGGGCCCGAATGTTGCCCTCCTGGGCACATCGGAGGAGTTTGTGCCCATCACGCTCTGAGGTGTTAACTGGTTCAACAGGAGCAGCTTCTGGCCTTTGTGCTTTTCTTCTTCTTTGTTTGGGTCCTCATTTAAAAAATATAATGGTTGATTATGATAAAACTGTAGAGTAATATCTGTTAAGTAGCTACAATTATTATAAACTAAACTCTGAAGGAGAATACTCACACTGTAATATACTACTTTCTTTTGCTCATGAGATTTTTAAAGAATTTTTTGAAAGGCACAAATACTTTATGGATGAATGGTTTAGTAGAAGCCACTCTATACCGCTAATTGTGTAAATACGATATGATTTTTGTGGAATCATACTTTAAAACGTAATTTAAACATATATGCCTGTAGCCAAATTTCTAATAGAAAAATACTTTTAAAAAAATCATTCACGATTATCAACGTGCTTGAAAATATTTTCTTTTCTGTTCAGCAGAAGAAAGAAATGCATACATGTTTGGAACGATATGAGGGTGAGTAAATGATGACAAAATTGACATTTTAAGGGTTAGTATCCCTTTAAAATTTTATGTTGAATGTTCTAACAGAAATAGCAGAAATAATTAAGTAACAACAGCAATGTCTCGGTTTAAGATTTTATTTCTCCTTTGTTTCACCCTGCTAAAAATGCAAGATTAGAAACTAAATTTAGATTATATAAACCTGACAAAACATCTGTATCTGCGCTTATGTTTTGTAAAAAAAAAAAAAAAAGAGATAGGAAAAATATAAGGTTTTGCTGACTCTTATCATTGGTTCTACTATTCTTTTAGTGTTAATAGATAATAATAATAGATGTCTAAATGTAGGTGGTCATGTGTTAATATATTCATCAGCTTTGTTTCAATAAATGTGTTAAAGAGTATTTTCACTACTATTATAACACTATTGTTAGATTTTCATTACACTGCTTATTTCAACTGTTGTTCATCTGAATACTTAAACTACTTTTAAACCATGCAAGAATCATCAAGTTGTGTGCTCTGACCATAATTCTCAATCTACATCTCTACCTGCTCCTCTTCTCTTCGCTCTTCTTGTGGATGCTGCTCCTCCTTCTTTTCGCTTTTCTCCATCTGTCTCTTGTAGCAAGCTTTGGTAAAAGTCTCTGGCCTCCTTCCCAGTAATTGATTGTTTGTCTTCTCTCTTTCTTTCTATCCAGAGGTTTTCCTCTTCTTTGGCTCTGGTAAAGTAGACTGGGTTGCTCATTTTTAATACAATCTCTGCTAAAGAAGAAGTTCCTGAGAGATGCTGCAGCAGCTGCTTGTGGCCATGAGACTAAAACTAAGAGAAAGAACAAATAAGTTTTACTTATTTCTTTTCATGTCATTAAAATGTATCCATTTGTGTTTCTGTAATTACAGTTGCTAATTTAAATAACATCAAATCAAAAGTAATGTTATCTAGCTCGCTAACAAACATTTTTAAATAGGATATTTAGAAATTACAAGAATGATTTGCGATGCTTTTGGAATCATGTAGTAACAGCTATCATGCGCTTAACATCATGACTGCATTATTTTTCAAGTATTATGGGCATTAAAACGCCAATTAATTACCTAAAATACATTTTTGCCATATATCCTGAGATCCTGCTGAGAAAAAAAAAAAAAAAAAAAAACAGCTAAAAACCAGCTTCAGCTGGCTTCATAGGCTGGTTTTAGCTGTTTTTTTTTTTTTCAGCAGGGATAGCAGGCTACATAATAATGATAATATAATAAGAAATAAGAAATATATTTTTGATCCTTGAAATGAATACAATGTCATTAAGAGCAAATAATTGAATCAAAGAGACTTACTCAGATCACAAAGATCTGTGATAAGTAAACACGGAGTTCTGATATTCTTATAAATGAGTGGAATTAAATCTGTTCTCTAGGATAAGTAACGTTATAATGCAAATGTCATAATTAGCATCTTACAAACCAGAGGGATGTACAATAGCTTTTAAAAAAGCCTTATAAAATGTGTATAATTACATCAGACCGATAAAAGACAAAACGTAAAAAGTACACTTTCAATTTCACGTACATTTGGGGTCGATACCTGTGTGAATGGATCCAGAAAAAAAAAAAACGAAACAAACGACAAAAAAATAAACTCCAACTATACGTAAACACTGTGCTCCTCTTTTTCTTGTGATGTTTGTTGGCGAACATAATCTACTACTGCCACCAAGTGTTCTGGAGCGTGCAGTGTTCTGGGGCGCTGAGATCTTTCTTTTGTACAAACCAGGATTGCCAACCTTGCTTGTTTTGGTGTAATTTTATTTTGATGATATGGGCTGAATCAATAACACACCCCTGTTTAAGGTTTTAGGGTACAGCTATTAATTTTTAACCCTGTCCTGACATATAAAACAATAATAATAAACACTTTGAAATGGATCAGTTTATTGAAACAAAATGTTTGCATATGTGTGCTACATATATAAAGCCTAAATTGGATGACGAAAAAAACTACATCAGTTTTATTTAGATGCCCAAGTGAGTGCAAATGAGTTGTTTTTTTTTTAGATAAGGTGAAATTCTGATAGTCTGTAATGCAAATCAATAAGATCTTTATGACACTTTAGTCCTATAAATGTTCATCTTGTTATTCTTATGGTTAAAAAGCAAAGCTCATAGTCTTTTCGACCACTGTTCTTTTCACATTAGCTTTACTACTACTAGGTATATTTACAATATACTGATTGAAATTAATTTCACTTTGAAGTGAAGTGACATGATATGTGGCCAAAGCTGTAAAGAGTACCTGAAAACCATATTTGAGTAAAATTTACATCTTACAATGAAAATGACTCAACTACACGTTACAAGTCACCAATTCCAAAACAACTTCAATAAAATTCGTACCCCCGGTTTCACAGACCTAAGCCTAGCCCCAGACTAAAATGTAAATCTAAGATGTTTCAGCTGAAAGAAACTTGCACTGACTGATCTTAAATATATCAATGCCTTTGTCTCAAGATGCACACCAGTAATGTTTTTTTTTCTAAGCATGTTTATAAATATTACTTAAATGTCATAATTAAACTATCGCCTATCCTGGCTTAGTCTAACCTGTCTGTGAAACGAGGCCTTAGAGTCTGATTTTATAAGTACTTAAGTATTTTACTTGTACCAAATATACGCTCAAAAATGCACTAGTCAAAGAGACATACCAGTGAAAAACTCTAACGTTGTGGAGAAGCTGGGGAAAACAGGCAGAGGTAAGGATCTGCATTTACCCATCCAAGTGCACACACACACCAGTGAGTGGAGAACAAACACACGCCGTGAACACACACAAGGAGCAGTGGGCAGCCATTTTTTCTTGTGGTGCCCGGGTAGCAGTTGGGGTTCGGTGCATTTTTTCGTACATTCACTGCCCCCACCTGCAATCCCTGCTGGTATCGAGACTTGAAACCGTGACCTTTGTGTTTTACTCTCTAAACATTAGGCCACGACTGCCCCAAGAACATGATGCATATAAGATGGCAAATGGCTAATAATGAAGGAATGACTTTGAATAAGCAGAATAAAATTATGTATTTTATTATTATTATTTTGTCCACACCAACAAAAATGGAGATACTGGCAGTTTGCACATGACACTTGCAGATCGACCTAAAGGCCCTAACCTCCAAACCAGTCTTGTGCATGTAATGGAGTCCAGGTGGTAGGAGATAAACCTCACGCTGCTGCCCTCAACACGCACATTAGCAACTGATGCTAGAGGCTGCAGCCTTTAGCGTCCCAATCACCAGTTTGAGCCACGCATTAGAGCGGCTCTTTCTCTTCTCACAAACCTACTAAACAGAAAAAAAAAAAAAGTCATAAAGTTATTTTTTACAATTAAAATTACAAATAAAACTATGCAAATTAGTAATACCTATAAAACTGGTAATGCTTCTCACCCGAAACTGAAAATCATCCTAAAAAAATTCAAGCTGCTTTCCACATTCATTCGAATGTTGCAGTTTGTTGTTTCAAAAGAAAAACAAACAAACAAAAACAACAGTGTTAATTATGAGTTCTGCTAACAATCTTAAAAATGGGTATTGTTTCTTACCTGAAATTGAAAATCATCCCAAAAGATTAAGGCCGCTTTTCACATTCAAAGGTTGCAGTTTGTTGTTTCAACAGAAAGACAAACAAACCAACATAGTGTTAATTATATGGTCTACTAATAACAACCTGAAAATAGGTACTTTTTCTTACCTGAAACTGAAAACCATCCTAAAAAGATTCAGGCTGCTTTCCACATTCATTCAAATGTTGCAGTTTGTTGTTTCAAAAGAAAAACAAACAAACAAACAAACAAACAATAGTGTTAATTATGAGTTCTATACTAACAACCTTAACAATACTTGTTTTTTTCTTACCTGAAACTGAATATCATCCTAAAAAGATTCAGGCCGTTTTCCACATTTATTCAAATGTTGCGGTTTGTTGTTTCAAAAGAAAAAAATCAACAGTGTTAATTATGAGTTCTGCTAACAATCTTAAAGGGGTCATCGAATGCAAACTTCACTTTTTCATGTTGTTTGAACATTAATGTGTGTTGGCAGTGTATGTACAAATCTACCCTATAATGATAAAAATCCATGCAGTGGTTTTTAATTAATCTGTAAAAAATAATATTCCCTTTTTCAAATCGAGCCGTTCTCAGATGCCTGTCGGTGTGCCGTCACACCGACAGAGGCTGCTCCCACGATGGTTGATTGACATGACCTCTTACCTCAGACCAGCTGTCACAGTCCAGTAACTTTCCTTGTTTCGATGCCGAAGCAGGGATGTAAGTTAGACAAGAATATCTCTGATTGAGCGATTGAGGTGTTGTGTTGCTGGATGTAATAATGAACATAATGGTCGTCATTTACTCCCGACATCTGAGCCGCTGAAGATGCAGTGCATTACATTTGTTTGTGAATGGAATGCGCCTCCCGATCTACATATATCCATCTATGGTCACGCGAATCATTCGTGATCCAGCTTCACTTACAGCAGAAGTGTGTGTAAGCATTTTTTAATGAATCTTTGCAATCGCCTTTCCTTATAATGTGGTAGTCAATAAGTTTAGCGGCTAAACGTGGCTAAATGTGGCTAAAGTAAACAAGCTCGTCATTCCATAGCTCATTTGCATTTAAAGGAACAACCCCTTAGAATGAGATGATTTTGCAGAGCTCATTTTGACAAGGTAAATTTTTAATCATAGTATATTAGAGACTTTTCATTAAGACCCTAAAGAATCATATTAACTTGTGGAAAATGAGCATCCGATGACCCCTTTAAAAATGTGTATTGTTTCTTACCTGAAACTGAAAATCATCCTAAAAAGATTTGGCTGCTTTCCACATCCATTTAATGGTTGCAGTTTAATGGTTCAATAGACGAATTATCTGTGTGTAAACATTCGGGATGCGTGCGCAGCATGGTTGCAGAAAACCCGGGAGAGCTCGCCTTTACAGCTAGAGAATTACAAGGATATGGCACAAAATACTTAGATTTAAAAAGAGTATATATTGATTGGAAGTCATTTTCAAATGCTTGTCACCCAGCGATAAGCAATGTTATTCAAAGAAATTGGCGTTAGATAGTGGAATAGTCTTACAGATCCAAAACCGGGATGACGTTTTTATGGGCGGTACAATTGGCAGTCTATGGAGCCATGGAATAAAAGAATAAAAAAGGGAAATTTGATTTTATATTTCAAAATCCTGACTTTATTTTTGCAATTCTGAGATTATACTGAAATCTAGAGGAAAAACAACTCGTCATTCTTTCTTTTCCCCTTTGGCTTATATCCCACACTTCTGGCTTTTTTCCCCTCAGAATTAACAAACTCGGTAGTTTTGTTAAATTGAGTTATAAAGTCCGAATTAGTAGATATAAACTTGCATTTGTGAGGAAAAAAGTCAGAATTGTGAGATAAAATTAAAAAAATGTTCGGTAAAATGTTAATAGTAATAGGTTTAAATAATATGTCATGCTGTAACGGTAGAGCTAATACAGTACATCCCCTATGAACAGCATATGTGAATATTATGTAGACCTATTGTTTAAATCAAATTTATGGTTTAAAAGTAATCATAGCAGTTTTCAACCATAGTATGTCCGTTAAAATGTCTGCATTTAGCTTCAAATGGCGTCTTTGACTACAGTATTGTATAAAAATTATTTGCGTTCCGATTTTGACATCAAAAGGCACAAAAAAATTTTTTTCTCTTATTCCATGGAGTCTACCCGTTTACCTCCACTTGCTACCAGTGTTTTTCTGCAACCACTATGCGCGCAGCTGCAAGTGACGTCACTGTGACATCTACTCGAAATTGGTCTATAGAAAGACAAACAAGCAAACATAGTGTTAATTATGAGCTCTACTAATAACAACCTGAAAATACTTACTTTTTCTTACCTGAAATTTAATATCATCCTAAAAAACATTCAGGCCGCTTTCCACATTTATTCAAATGTTGCAGTTTGTTGTTTCAAAAGAAAAACAAACAAACAAAACCAATAATGTTAATTATGAGTTTTGCTAACAACCTAAAATATGCATTTTTCTTACCTGAAATTGAAGATCATCCTAAAAATATTCAGGCCGCTTTTCACATTTGTTCCAATGTTGCGGTTTGTTGTTTCGAAAGAAAAATTAATCAAGAAATCGAGAGAATTATGAGTTCTGCTAACAATCTTAAAAATGGGTATTGTTTCTTACCTGAAACTGAAAATCATCCTAAAAAGATTTAGGCCGCTTTCCGACATCCATTCAAAGGTTGCAGTTTGTTGTTTCAGTAGAAAAACAAACAAACAAACAGTGTTAATTATGAGCTCTACTAATAACAACCTGAAAATACCTACTTTTTCTTACCTGAAACTGAAAATCATCCTAAAAAGATTCAGGCTGCTTTCCACATTCATTCAAATGTTGCAGTGTGTTGTTTCAAATAAAAACAAACAAACAAAAAAACAATAGTGTTAATTATGAATTCTATATTAACAACCTTAAAAATACTTGTTTTTTTCTTACCTGAAACTGAATATCATCCTAAAAAACATTCACGCCACTTTTCACATTCATTCGAAATGTTGCAGTTTGTTGTTTCAAAAGAAAAACAAACAAACAAAACCAATAATGTTAATTTTGAGTTGTGCTAACAACCTAAAATATGTATTTTTCTTACCTGAAATTTAATATCATCCTAAAAAGATTTAGGCCGCTTTTCACATTTATTCAAATGTTGCAGTTTGTTGTTTCAAAAGAAAAACAAACAAACAAAACCAATAATGTTAATTATGAGTTCTGCTAACAACCTAAAATATGCATTTTTCTTACCTGAAATTGTAGATCATCCTAAAAAGATTCAGGCCGCTTTTCACATTTATTCCAATGTTGCGGTTTGTTGTTTCAAAAGAAAAAAAAAACAAACAAAAGCAACAGTGTTAATTATGAGTTCTGCTAACAATCTTAAAAATGGGTATTGTTTCTTACCTGAAACTGAAAATCATCCTAAAAAGATTTAGGCCGCTTTCCGACATCCATTCAAAGGTTGCAGTTTGTTGTTTCAGTAGAAAGACAAACAAACAAACAGTGTTAATTATGAGCTCTACTAATAACAACCTGAAAATACCTACTTTTTCTTACCTGAAACTGAAAATCATCCTAAAAAGATTCAGGCTGCTTTCCACATTCATTCAAATGTTGCAGTGTGTTGTTTCAAATGAAAAACAAACAAACAAACAAACAAAAAAAAAACAATAGTGTTAATTATGAATTCTATATTAACAACCTTAAAAATACTTGTTTTTTTCTTACCTGAAACTGAATATCATCCTAAAAAACATTCACGCCACTTTTCACATTCATTCGAAATGTTGCAGTTTGTTGTTTTAAAAGAAAAACAAACAAACAAAACCAATAATGTTAATTATGAGTTCTGCTAACAACCTAAAATATGTATTTTTCTTACCTGAAACTGAAGATCATCCTAAAAAGATTCAGGCCGTTTTCCCACATTTATTCAAATGTTGCAGCTTGTTGTTTCAGAAGAAAAACAAACAAATAAAAACAACAGTATTAATTATGAGTTCTGCTAACAACCTTAAAAATGGGCATTGTTTCTTACCTGAAACTGAAAATCATCCTAAAAAGATGACAGAAAAAAAAACGAACAAAACCAATAATGTTAATTATGAGCTCTGCTAACAACCTAAAATATGTATTTTTTCTTACCTGAAATTGTAGATCATCCTAAAAAGATTCAAGCCACTTTCCACATTTCTTCAAATGTTGGAGTTTGTTGTTTCAAAAGAAAAACAAACAAACAAAAATAAGAGTATTAATCATGAGTTCTGCTAACAATTTTAAAAATGTGTATTGTTTTTAAATTGAAAATTGAAATTGAAAATCCCAAAAAGATTTAGGCCGCTTTCCACATTCATTTAAAGGTGGCAGTTTGTTGTTTGAAGACAAACAAACCAACATCGTGTTAATTATGTGCTCTACTTATAACAACCTGAAAATAGGTACTTTTTCTTACCTGAAACCCTAGAAAAGATTCATGCCTCTTTCCACATTCTTTCCAATGTTGGAGTTTGTTGTTTCAATATAAAAACAAACAAATAAATAACATTTTTCCTATTGTTGTCAGTCAGTTTCGAGAACCTCTTCAGTGTCCAACGCAAGAACTCTACAGTTCTACAGTGTTTTATGACATCATAGTATGATTAAAAACGCTTTTTTGTCATTTGGTTACTGTTACTGAGAAGACAACACTGCAGAAGCTCTTGAGTGCAGCAGCAAGCGCCAATTTGTTGTCATGACAACCAGATTCTTTGCAGTTGATTGGCTGCCTGACAATGAGAATTAGGAAATAAACTTGAAATGGCAAAGAAACAGTTTCTGCAACGATACCAGAAAACAGTAGAAGGGCATTGAAGATATTTAATTTCTAAAAAAAAATAAGTAAGCCTAAACAACTGAAACTGGGATATAACTAGCCCACATTTTTTGTCTTAAAAGAGCCAGTAGATGGCAATGTTACTTTTTGGTGTCAGAGAGAACTGACAGAATTTCCTCCAACCCCCATTTTTAAATATATTAGTAGACAAAACAGCTATTTAAATAGCGATATTAAGTAATATTAGTTTTACTGTTTTTTTTTTTTTTTTTTATTTTTTTTTATTAAATAATTTTAAACTTGGTGAGTTTAAGAGACATTTTTCAAAACATGGAAGATATCATACTGACCCCAAACGTTTGAACGCTAATGTAAGGTCAGCTGAGCCTTTGGAAACAGTACTGTATTTTGACACTTAGCAAAGAGGCTCATTTTTCCTTAGTCATTGTCTTACAGCACATCACTTCATAAAAAACTGGCTTTCAAAGTTACTATACCATATATTAATATTAGTAAATAAATAAACTCAAACAAAGAAACATGAATATGAGCAATATGAATTTTTATTGAAATAGTTAGTGTCAAAATGTATTTAATGTTGGAACTCTGGAATTTCTGGTTGACAAAAATAATGTTTTGCTTTGAAAAAGTGTCCCCTCAACAGATACAAAGACTGATCCCATGTACAAAAGTACATTTGGTTAAATTTAGTCATTTCTTCCCTAATTGAAACCACAAGTGTTAATTGAAACAGGTGGTAATTTGTTGAAAAGTGTACCACTTCAAAAATGATAAAATGATACTTTTTTATTATTAGCTCTGCATTTACACAATTTAACCAGTTTTCCTTGTCCAAACAAACAAATGGACTGAAAATTAAAATGATTGTTCTGAACATCACCTTCAAACAGAGAGGTACAAAACTTTAGGCTGCTATGAAAATGGGAGACTGCAGTCTCACAGGCATCAGCCTGACTGAGAGGTGATGATGCTCTCTCCTCCATTCTTTGGCAGCTAAAACATACAAATGTCCTTTTTGATGTCAAAACTAGAAACTTATTAGAATTAGATTTTTTTTTTTTTTTTTTTTACATGCATTACGTATAAATCATATTTAACTGAAAACAGTCTTTATGTAGTTAACCAGGCAATCTCCCAGATCCTTATGAATCTGTAAACGTGGGTATGGTTTCTTAATGCAATAATAAGACAAATTTGAAAATAAACATGCAATAAAATGAAAACCAATAGAAGTGACCCCAATCGCTTCATAAAATATTGTACTTTGGCCCAACAGTTTGATTAAGCACTTCATTTGAATAGCACAATTTATTTAATACATTAGTTTATGTGCTCCATTTTTTTAATGCATTACATTGCAAAAAAAAGCAAAACATTGAGAGGCCACTGTGAACACTAACAAGTGAACACATGTGAACAACAAAAAACAATTTAAGATGAAAAAAAAAGCAACATTAATCCCTCAACCCAAACTGTATTTCATGGCCATCTGAAGCTGCTGATTTCCCCACTTCCTTCTTTCACTGCAGCGCTTACACTGCATACAATCGCACATTAATTCACAAACAAAAGGAAACAAAGCCTGTAATAGAGGAGAGAACAGCATTTCTCAGTTGTCACTCTTCTACAAGATGATATCGTTTCTGAGGCTGAATATTTCTGTGTACTCGGAGGATGAGCAATGAAGACAGTGAGGACAGATTCCCAGGGAAGTGCAGGAGATCCCGGCCTGCTCAGCATCAGGGGCCTGCCAGTGTTCTCCTGATTCTTCTAGCTTTTCACGATCCCTCCGTCACCCTCGCTCACAAAGCGCTTGCGCCCCCTATTGGCCATAAGAACGTGTTATAACGCTAGTGTTTACAGGAACAGAAGTACCATTAAATAGAAGGTAACAAATTCAAAATTAATATTCTCAAGTCTTTGCATATGAAACAACATAAGTTAACAGAGAAGATGCAAGTCTCTGACCTGGTTGGACAGGAATCTCTCAGCTGCTTAGTGATGACTGACTCCTGGTAACAAAGGTCCACAAAAGTTTCCATAATGGACTGAGCATGAGGCACATCCAGGTTGATCTCTGGCAGCTCGTCATATACACGCTGAAAGCCCTGTGTAAAACAAACAAACCTATTTTTTCCTCTTACAAACAACTCACACGAGACACAGCGTGAAAAAATATTGCCAAGCATGTCAAAGCAATTCCATATTTGTGACCTTGGACCACTAAACCAGTCATAAGGGTAAATTTTTTGAAACTTAGATTTATACATCATCTGAAAGCTGAATAAATAAGCTTTCCATTGATGTATGGTTGTTAGTATAGGACAATATTAGAAAATCTATAATCTAGAAAATTGATTAAATTGCCTTTAAAGTTGTCCAAATGAAGTTCTTAGCAAAGCATATTACTAATCATTAATTAAGTTTTGATATATTTATTTAGGAAATATGTTAATGAAACATAATATTTACTTAATATCCTAATGATTTTTGGCATAAAAGAAAAATCTATTATTTTGACCCATACAATGTATTTTTGGCTATTGCTACAAATATACCCGTGCTACTGATGACTGGTTTTGTGGTCTAGGGTCACATTTAAGCTGGTTAAATTATGCACTGAATTATGTGGAACGTAATTATTGATTTGAAAGCTGCTGTTGTGAGCAGATAGCTTTATAACCAAATCATTCAAAATATGGAAAGTTAAGAAATTAATGAATTAACAACTAAATAAAACATACTCCCTCACTACAGGGTTTTTCTTATTTTCCTTGCTCACAGTCACAATAATAATAGCTTTTAGACTGTCCTCTGCAAGGTTTGAATCTGGAACCTTCCAATTACCAGATCAAGTTGTATATCAATAGACAAATCGTCCCTGACAAACTTCTGCTGATGTTACAAGCAAACTGTTTTGAATACAAGCACGGTTCAAGGATCAACAGACGCAAATTTGGTAATGACTGGAAAAACTGCCTTTTTAGTCATCTGGTGTTGACTTGACAGTGTAGTAGGAAAGAGGGTAACAAATGTCCATACATCTTCTTTTGTGTTTCATATAAATGTCAATGAGTGTAACCTGTCAAACTAACACTACATAATAGTCTGTTGGTTAATAATAAAAAATATATATATTATTATTATTAAAGTCTGAATTAAATGGAAAGTCACCCTAGTTTCTAAATGCATTTAAATGTAAACAATTCATCCAGGCCTGCATTTTATTTTATTTTTAAATGTTCTAACTTTGTAGTTCATGAACTATGCACTGTAACTTTATCTTAACTCTGGTGACATGCAGGATTATAATTTAGTCATCTTAAACCTTTCTGCTTTCAATTGCATTCAGATCTACCTGCATCCAATAAACAATTAATTGAATCAAGTCCCTGTCCTAGATTTTTTCTTTGATTATATGCTTTACTCAGATGTACTTCACAACACTGAAAAAAAAAGTTCCATTAGTTCCACGTCACAACTTAATGGAACTACCACGAATTACCACAACTTCCAAGAATCACCATGGTATGTTACAAAAATAAATAAATAAATAAATAAAATTAATTTGGTACAAACCCTGTTCATCTGGTCCAGAGTGATTAGGCCAGTTTGCCAGAATGCCTTGAGAAGTTTGACCATCATCTGTAAGGCTGTGTCACCTGTAGACTCCAGTACCATAACCACGGCCTACACCAGAAACAGAAACAGGTGAGAGAAACTACGAAAATGAAAGGAAGAGCAAATTAGGAAAAGACAAAATACTTGTGCAATTCAACAATGCACTTTATCATCAAAGGTTATATGTCTTTACGTTGAAAATGTGCTGGTCCAACTTGAGACCTATAATTGTGCATATTACTGCACCAGTAGTTGTAATGGACAAAAACATGATGCCATGATGTTGATGCTGATATTTCCAACTCAGTAGACTGGATGGTAAAAGATCATTTAAAAGAAAAAACAGTGAAACCTGTTTCTCTTTAAAGAATTTTTTTGTTTATTGATATTTTTAGAATTTAGTTTTGTTTTGAAATCAACTATTTAATACTATTTAAATACCATTTTTTAAGGGCACTTACATGGCACAAATGTACAGTAAAAGATTAATAGCAGTGGTTTTTCAGGTGGTGGGCCGCTTCAGTTGAAAAAACATAAGGTGTGAACCTCTTAACACTCCAAATCTAGGGAACACCATTATGCTTTTAATCTATAGAAAGCTGTATTTTTTTAGAAAGGACATAACTATATTCACTTCAATATTCATACCTCATAGACCAGTTCGTGATGAAAGTGTGGCACTTCTAGATCTCGCAGACAGTGCTCGGCCTCAGTGAGCTCACCTGACACCAGATACTCCTTTAGCAACAGGTTCATCTGTAAAACAAACAGCAATATAATGTATGGACAGCAAATAAGGGACAGGATCAGAAATGCGAAAATTGGTTACTATTGTAGCAACCCAATTTTTGGCAGGAAGTCTTGTACAAAACACAAATCAAATAAGAGCTTACGTATATGTATATAAATAATACCTCTCTGAACTATTATTTACCACAATCTTTACTTTATAACCAAAAGAAATTGGAATAAAGACATCTTGGGAATTCAGGTTATGACTGACTATATGGTCGCGTACACACTGCAGCTAAATTCGGTTGTCAGTTCACCTTTTACTCCTTAAATCGCGCTTTGTACACACATAATTTACTAAAATACGGGAGTGACATCCACATTTGACAACCGCATTAACTCCCAAAAAATACAGGTAGTGACAACTGCATTTACAGAAATTCTGTGCAGTGTGTACGGAACTGAACTGAACAACTAGTTGTCTTCTTCTGTATGCGAGATGCAAGAAAATAACAATGAAAGAAGTCACATTTTGACACGTGGCTAGTTGTACTCATGAAACCTGCAGTAAAGTGTCAGTCTTGCCAGAAAAAAAAAAAAAAAGAACAAGAAACAAGGACAAACACAAAAAAACACCCAAATGCTTTATGTTCTATTCCACATTTTTTTTTTTTTTTTTAATTCTTAATCTCATATCCACAACAGACCACTTTATTAACTTCATAAAGTGCCTGGCTTAATGAGTTAAGACCAAACAACATGCCTAAAAGCACTTGTAAATATGAGGACATGGCAACACTGCAAGATAGCGTTCTCTAAAGCAGCCTTCAAGCATAAACAAAACAGCATGTCTATCAGCGGTAGTTCAGTTAAAATCGATAGACAAAAAGAGTCTTTAGCCAAAGATGGCAGACACCAAACGGCTAAATTCTTATTCACTCCGGTATGACACAAAAATCTTCCTATGGTTACAAATGCAGGTGTGACTGCTGTTCCATACACACATGGAACGATGATTTGTGGGACCCACTCCCACATTTAAATGCATTTGTCACTCCTGAAACTTGCAGTGTGTACACGGCCTATGAGAGTTTGAATTCTGAGAAACAAGTGAATGAATGAAAAACACCTTTAAATGAAAATGTTGAAAAAAAAATAAACTTACTTTTTTTGTTCATTGACTGGTGGTATTATATACTATTTCATTTAATGATAATTTAATAATGTTTAGAACAGATATTTTAGACCTGGAAAGAATTGTTTTAACACATTATTTTTTTTAGCTGTTAAGTAATTTAAAAATGTATCAACATTGAATTAAATATAACATTCAACTGTTATAATTTTAAATCAAGGGTTAAATATATAATATAATTTATGTTGTTGGTTTGTCAAATGCTTGAATTGGTTAACGAATGTTCTAAGGTGTGCAATTATTTTCAAGGAAACACACGGGTAAAGTAGTTTCAGACAGGTCTTGACCGCATTACATGTCTATCAAAGGTCTACAACATTCGAAAAATATCAGAAGCAGCAAAACAGGCAACAACACTGACCAAGCAAATAAATATAGTAAACAATATAATAATAAACGATAAATTATTTCCATGTTTTTTGCCACAAAGCTATATTTTTATTTTATACATTTTATGCACATACTCCCCTTCTCCAGCAGCTCTCTCTCCTAAACAAATGCACAAACATACAGTACTACTAGCAAGGTAAAAAAAAAAAAAAAAAAAAGGCACTGTTGAGAGGCACTGAACAGTGTTTAGAGACCTACAGACTCTCAGAGGTAATTCACATGCTTAATCTCTCTCTCTCTCTGTCTGATAACTTATATACATGTTACCAATCATTCTCCTATTCTCCAATTATTCTTGATCTGTAATT
Organism: Labeo rohita; assembly: GCF_022985175.1. Classification (NCBI taxonomy): domain Eukaryota; kingdom Metazoa; phylum Chordata; class Actinopteri; order Cypriniformes; family Cyprinidae; genus Labeo; species Labeo rohita. Next base: position 32,644,513 of record NC_066869.1, on the reverse strand, counting down.
GTATGGTGTAATCAGTTTAGTTGGAGAAAATAAGGAGAAAAAAAAATAACATTATTAACTGCTTTAGTCTGCTATCAATGGCTCAAACCTCCATTACTTGGTCTAAAATCACATTTTGGAATTAGTAACGAAGACAGTGTGCCACAGCCATTTCACCCTGCAGCCCAAGACTGGCTACCCACTGAAGCTAAGTAGGGCTGAGCCTGGTCAGTACCTGGATGGGAGACCACCGGGGAAAACTAGGTTGCTGTTGGAAGAGGTGTTAGTGAGGCCAGAAGGGGGTGCTCACCCTGTGGTCTATGTGGGTCCTAATGCCCCAGTGTAGTGATGGGGACACTATACTGTAAAAAGCACCGTCATTCGGATGAGACGTTAAACCGAGGTCCTGACTCTTTGTGGTCATTAAAAATCCCATGGCACTTCTCGTAAAAGAGTAGGGGAGTATCCCCGGTGTCCTGGCCAAATTCCCTCCTCTGGCCTTTATCAATCATGGCCTCCTAATAATCCCCATTCACTGAATTGGCTCTATCACTCTCTCTCCTCTCCACCTGTAGCTGGTGTGTGGTGAGCGCACTGGCGCCGTTGTCCTGTGGCTGCCGTCGCATCATCCAAGTGGATGCTGCACACTGGTGGTGGTTGAGGAGAGATCCCCCCCCCCATATGATTGTAAAGCGCTTTGGGTGTACAGCAATACACAATGAAAGCGCTATATAAATGCGATCATTCATTCATTCATTCATTCGTTCATGAAATACGCAAGAAATTAATCCTACTCACAAGAGAGTTTTAGGGGCAAAAATCTGACAAATATCTTGAAATACAATATTTAAATCTCTTGAGGTGTGGCAACCGTAGTGTAAACGGAATATTTGACTTAGTCAATTATTTGAAAATAATGCACACCCGAGGTGTAATGGCCACTCCGCTTTGCATCATGGCCGCATCACCACCTTGGGTGTGCGTTATTTTCTAATAATTCAATGGCCCGCCATAAATGTTTCCTAAGACAATAAAATAAAATATAATTTGGAGTTTTTAACAAGCATTTTGCAGTATTAACAAACCGACGATAGGCATTAAAATTACTGATTAAATCTGGAAATTTCTGAATATTTACACTGTGGTCTAAATGGTTTGGAAATAGCTAATACAAAAATACAAAGATTTTCATACACAAGTAGTGATACAGAGATACCTTACCTCTTTGATGAGATGTCTGACAGGCCTCTGGCCACCACCAACTCCCCACACATTATCAAGCCGCATCATTTCCCTCTTCATGGAGAGAAGAACGGATGCTCTGTCCAGTGCAGCTCTAATAGTCATGAGGGCATGAACAGGGGAATAGCATTAATGGTAAGACAGCAAGTCAGAAGCAGATAATGCAGAAAAAAAAAAAAAGAAAAAACACAAAAAATCATATGTCAAAAAGGGACTGCATCAAAAAAAAAGTCCAAGGCACTCGAATAATGTGAAAAAATATAAAAAAGCCTTTATTCACATGGCTTTAAAGTTTTAAAAAAACAAAACATTTGTGCACCGACGCGTTGCGGCTAACTCTCCTTCATCAGGGTGTCAATTTATTTCAATTCAATGAACAATTTAGTTAATTTAAGCAAATCAGTTCATCACATGACATAGTCACCTGAAGAGGTATCAAAACATAAAATATTTAAAGAGTCCGCAACCAAAGAGCACCGATTTATGGACTTTTACACCCCAGCAGCAGTTTTTTGCATTTTTGTATGTTTAAAAAAGGAACAGCATATTCAATCTAGGACCCATGTAGGGTTGGAAATTACCCTCACTGCCTTTAGCCCGTTTTTTAGACTTTATGACTATTTCAAACATGTAAAAATAATACAATAAAGCCTGCTATAATGACTGGTAATCATTCCACTTCAATATTCATACTAGCTGTTTTAATTTTTTAATTAGCAAAGCTTTGTAATATAGCATTGCTATTTTTTCTTATATCTGTGCTACAATCATGAAATGTTCTACAAACATGCATCATTGCAACATAGCACCAGCAATAACCAATCAGCAACAGCTCACCATAGCTACTGACAGATAAGGCCAAATTACCTGCCACTGCATTAGCAAATGGCTGGTGGCAGGTGGTAAATTCCCACCGCGTTCAAAATCAAATTGTTCAAAATCAAATTGTTCTAAATCAAATTGTTCTAAATCAAATTGTTCTAAATCAAATTGTTCTGCAAACTGATCTGGAGGAACCGCATAACTCAGAAAAGACTGCTTGTGAATATTCAAGCAAATAAGCCAATATAAGACAGTCAAAGTAACATCGAGCTCACCTGGCATGGTCACAATCTACTTTGCCTTTGTAACAGTCAAGAAAGCTCATGGGTAAAGCGTGGTCAGCAATGGCTCGTGCAATAAATTGACCAAGCATCTGAAGAAAGGAAAGGAACCAGGTAATACAGAGAATGTATTTCACATTAAATTAAATATTAGGGATGCACGATATTATCGAAACGTTATTGTAATCGGCCGATAATGGCTTACAATGTAAACACTGGCATCGGCCCGATATGAAAATTATGCTGATATGCGTTGCCGATAATAACTCACATGTGCTCAGCGTGTGTTAGCGATAAGATCACGTCAGCATTGTGGTCATTCTTGAAACGAACTTTTGCCTGAATGATGATTAGATCCACTATTTTGGATCTCCGCATTTAATCTGAGAATACAAGAACAGAATGACGCGGCCTTTGTACAATAGAGCAATAGAGCAGTCTGTTTTGATTTAAAAGCTAGAAGCTATAGCTTACATAAATGAAAAGAAAATCACAAACACGTCACTTGTGAATGAAATAATTTTATACAGTACATAAAAATGTAATCATTCATGTGTAATATATTTTTTCAACTGGATTATGAAAACCTAAATACATTTTTACAGCTTGTTTGCTTTATATTTAGTTTGTTACTGAATTTTTTGTAGTTATTTTCAAATTTTTCAATGTACTCTCTTTATAAAAAAAAGGTGTAATTTGTTAACATTAGTTAATATATTAACTAACATGAACAAACAAAGAACAATACATTTACTTATTTATCTTTGTTAATGTTAGTTAATAAAAAGCAGGGCTCTGAACCTGTTCAAGGAACAAAAACAAAAACAAGGACAAGAAACAAACTAAATCAAATTTTATACTTACGAACAGAATCGAAAATTTGAAAAGCAATTAACTGGTTAATAACATTATTTTATCGTTCCATTTAATATTTGAAATTTGCTGTCAACCAGTCACAAATTCAAATAGTACGGCCTATGCAAATGTGAGCTGACGCATCTAACAATCATTATGAACCTTATCATGAAGTGTTACCGGAAGAACTTGTAGTTATTGTTTATTTAGTTCGAACAAGTACGTTTTTGCTCAAAACTAACCAAAATTAAATTATTTGTTTATAATCTCTGCACAGGAGACACTTGGTGCTGTTTCTAAACAAAAGGAAATATATCAGTATCGGCACCGGTTATCGGACAAAATGAGTTGAAAAACTATTGTGCATCCCTAATAAATACACTTTCATTCAATTTAAAAGAGAGGCTAGGCTCATCCTTAAAAAAAACAAAAAAAAAAAAAAAAAAAAAAACACTTTTTGTCAAGTCATTAACTACTTATATAGTGCTTTACAGTATTAAATAGGAACTGTGTGTCTTTTTTATTGAATTTCTTACTTTGTGGATTTAATTGAATTTACTGTATGACATTTCAGCCTTACCTGTGGGGCCTCTGGTGTATCTAGGATGAGGTCTGGCAGTTCTTTAAGCATTTTGTCAAATGCACGTGACATGTCCTTCTCAGAGAGCACCTTTCCAGACAAGTCTGAGAGAAGACGCGACGTGAGCTCCCTGTGGCTGGCCTTGCCTTCCAGAGACAGAGACACAGCCAGAGAGGAGAACTCAAATTTGTGATGGCCCAAGTTCAGCTCTTTGAGCAGCATCTACCAAACAAAGAAGGAAATGGAGATAAGTTTAGATCACTAGTTGACATAAACAATAGGAAAACTGGAAAATAGCTGGGATGTGAATTCAATGCTTGCATTCTGATGAGTATTAAAATGTCTTCCAGGTGTTTGAAGACATTTGAACATTCTTCAGGAATCCCACTCCTTTTAACCTATTAAATTGCATGATTTTTTTCCAGGTGTTATTTTTATTCACAATTTCTACCTGACAAAATATTTTAGAGCTTAGGGCATAACTACAAAATTATGTTAGAAAACAATGTCTATGGAGTTTAAAGATTTTATTAATTTACATGACTTTTCGTTGTTTAGTTGAGATAGGTTTCCTCATATGCACCTGGATCTTCAAAGAAGAAGAAGGAGGGGAAAATTCTAAAATTGAGGAGATTAATTAAAAATAGAAATTAACTTGAATTAGATATCACTTATTTAAGCTTATTTATGGGCCCAGTGAGGTCAAGTTTTCTGGTTGAGAACCACTATGCTACCAGTACACAACTAATAGGTATGGTTTAGCACTGATTGTATCCAACATTTTCTCATCTACATTACACTTAAACAAAGGTTCCGTTATTTGGCATCTGGCTTTGTGATAAGCTATAGCTCACCTCCACCTCTTTGGTATCTCCATGCTCAAAGTACTCCTGCACAATGGGGTTGATGGTCTTCTCGAGTTCTCTCTCATCTAGCTCTGGTACTACTGTGGCATATACAGTGTCTCCCTGATGTACAAAAAAAACCAAACACCTTTACTGTAGATAAGGAAAAAATTAGGGAACAAGAAGTATATATTAAATAATAATAATAAAAAAAACACATTGATTTCATCATGCATCTGGCCTCGCAAAGCTCTGAAGGAAACAGACATTGCTAGAGGCATTTGTTTTTTAATCTGTGCACCGATTAACATCACTGCAATATTCAAACAGCATGAATTCCAGCAGACTTGCCAGAACCACTTTTAGCTCACAACCCACTTAGCCGAAGAGAAACAATGACTATTTAAAAAAAAAAAAAAATGCCAGTGGGTTTTCTAATGGACAATTCTTAAAAGAATAATTCACTCAAAAATCACAACTGATTCTTCACAATGTCATGTTACATTTTATTCATGAACTTACACTACCGTTCAAAAGTTTGGGGTCAGTAAGACTTGTAATAGTCTTTAAAGAAGTGTCTTATGCTCATCAAGGCTGCATTTATTTGATTAAAAATATAGAAAAAAAAAAAAACAGTAATATTGCAAAATGTTTTTACAATATAAAATAATGTTTTTTATTTTAACATGCTTTAAAATAGAATTTATTCCTGTGATGAAAAGCTGAATTTTTATCAGCTGTTACTCCAGTCTTAAGTGTCACATGATCCTTCAGAAATCATTCTAATATGCTGATTTATTATTAGAATGATCAATGTTGGATAATATCAACAGTTGTGCTGCCAAATATTTTTTGGAACCTGTGATTTTTTTTTTCAGGATTCTTTCATGAATAACAAGTTTAAAAAGTACAGTGTTTATTCAAAATATAAATATTTTATAACAATGTAAATTATTTATTATTAACTTTTAATAAACTTTTAATTATTAACTTAATACATCCTTGGTGAATAAAAGTATTAATTTCTTAAAAAAAAAAAAGAAACAATAAAAATGTACTGACCCCAAACTTTTGAACGGTAGTGTAAATTCATATTTAAAAGTGCTAAACTGGGTGATAAATGCCTGTTGCAATGTTATTTTTTTTTTTTAAATAAATGTAATATTATAAAAAAGTAATAAATAAACATTATTATAGATGTATTTTATCTTACTAAACCATAATCATGATAGTTGCACTAACCCTACCTGGGATTAAATAAAAACACTGAAGCCTCAAATAATTTTTACTGCATTTTAGTCAAACTTCTTGCAGTACTGGGGTGTTGTTCCCTTCGAACTGAACATGTTCACTCCCTTCAGACTGGAATCTCACTTAAAGGAGACTTATTATTCAAAAAGCACTTTCATAAGGTGTTTGAACACAGTTGTGTGGCCAGTGTGTGAAAACACCCAGCCTATAATGGTATAAATCCACCCACTCATTTTTTTAATAATCCCAATTAATCATAAACCATCTCTCTGAAAACACAATTCCAGATTGCTCACTATGTACATGTCATCGTAGGGATAAAAGTCTGTCGCCCATTTGTGACGATGTCTTTCCTATTAGCACAGACACATCCCTGAGTGAGAAGCCATTAAATTTTTTTTTGCTGTAGCTGCTGGAGATATACAATGTCAGGGTCCAAAGAGGCATTATAAGTCTGTTTTGGGATGCACCAACAAACACAGGAGTCTCCATAGACACCCTCCATCTGAGCCGCTGAGGACAGTGTTGTTAAATTTCATTTTCGAAGGAAATGTCCCGGAAAAAAAAAAACGAGAAGTCCCCTATTTGTTTAGAGATCAATATAAACAGTTTGCCTTTCTAAGAGAGAGATTCTTGACACATACATTAAACATACATGTGCATCTCAAAAAATTTGAATATCATGAAAATTTTCATTTTTTGTTTGTAACATTTCAAAAACTGAAACTTTCATATATTCTAGACTCTTTATACATGGGAAGTAAAACATTTCAAAAGTTTGTTGTTTTCATTTTGATGATTAGAGCTTACAGCTCATGAAAGTCAAAAAACCAGTATCTCAAAATATTAGAATATTTACATTAAAGTTTCATTAAATGTCCATCCCTACAGTACAAATTCTGGGTATCTCTTGTTCTTTAAAACCACTATAATGGGGAAGACTGCTGACTTGGCACTGGTCCAGAAGACAATTACTGACACACTCAAAAAAGAGGTTAAGTCACAGAAGGTCATTACTGAAAGGGGTGGCTGTTTACAGAGTGCTGTTTTAAAGAATATTAAATGCAACGTTGACTGGAAGGAAGAAATTGGGTAGGAAAAGGTGCACAAGCAACAGGGATGACCGCAAGTTTGAGAATACTGTCAAGCAAAGCTGATTCAAACACTTGGGAGAGCATCACAAGGAGTGTTATGAAGCCGGAGTTAGCGCATCTACAGTCACCATGCTCAGATCTCTTCAGGAAAAGGGCTACCAAGCCACTTCTGAACAGAAATAACGCCAGAAGCATCTTATCTAGGCTAAGGAGAAAAAGAACTGGACTGTTGCTCAGTGGTCCAAAGTTCTTTTTTCAGATCAAAGTAAATCAAAGTAAAAATGTTGAAATCATGGTCCCAGAGTCTGGAGGAAGACTGGAGAGGCACAGAATCCAAGCTGCTTGAAGTCCAGTGTGAAGTTTCTGAAGTCAGTGATGATTTGGGGTGTTGTGACGTCTGCTGGTGTTGGTCCATTGTGTTTTATCAGGTGCATAGTCAATGCAGCCGTCTACCAGGAGATTTTGGAGCACGGTATGCTTCCATCTGCTGACAAGCAGGACTTTAGCACCTGCCCACAGTGCCAAAACCACTTTCAAGTGGTTTGCTGACCATGATATTACTGTGCTTGACTGGCCAGCCAACATGCATGACCTGAACTCCATATGGAATCTATGGGATATTTTCATGAGAAAGATGAGAAACAGTCGATCCAACAATATACAGACGATTTAAAGGCTCAATTGTGCCTCAGCAGTGCCACAGGCTGAATGCTTCCATGCCACTCCTCACTGATCCTGTAATTTGTGCTAGGAGCAAGTCATTTGCTGTAATTTGTGCTGCCGGCCAAGTACTGAGTGCATAAATGAACATACTTAAACTTTTCTGTTTTACAAATCAGGTTTTTGAAATATTTTGGAAATATTCCAATATTTTGAGATACTGGATTTTGACTTTCATGAGCAGTACGCTCTAATCATCAAAATTAAAACAAAAAACTCTTGAAATGTTTTACTTTACATGTATCAAATCTAGAATATATGAAAGTTTCAGTTTTTGAAATAAGTTACAAACAAAAAATGAACTTTCTCAGTATTTTAATTTTTTGAGATGCACCTATATAAGGGTGAACAGCGCTACTGAGAGTTGCTGACATTTTCAATGCGTGAGATCTTATTTTACATCTTGTAAAATGGGTCATAATAGGTCACCTCAGAAAGCTTCACTGAAACAGAATATAAATAGTGTTTGAGACAGCCTAGGAAGAGTGGTGCTGCAATAATGTTAAGTATGTGAAAAATAATTTTGGAACAAGCAGGAAAACCTATTCTAGTACACCCCACAAAATAAAATCAAGACCTTTAAAAGGCCATATTTGGACCCCATTATAATGGTGGAATGCCCTGTGCACCAAAGTCCACTTCACTTCAAGCCAAATCGAACACGCATATATTTTTAAAAAAAACAAGCCATCTGTCCATTTCTCGAGTGCACGGAACACCAACATTCAACTTTTGGTTCATACAGGAAAATAAAAAAACAAAATATTGACCTTTTTTTTTTTTTGCCAGATTAAATGGAATAATTCAATGATTAGATGACACATGGACCAAACTGACCAATGACTTGACTTGATACAAAATGACGGCACCACACCACCTTTACACTGCCCTAAAGACCTTGCGGAGCTTAAAACATTAGCGTAGCACAGAAAAAAATTAAATCATGAAGAATGAAATGAGGGGGAGTAAATGCTGACAACTTTCATTTTTGGATGAACTATTCCTTTAAACTATTACGTCCAGCCATAAATATGTTAACTCACATTGTTAATTTAAACAGTACACAATGTCCACAGAAATCAGAGAACTAAAATCAAGTATTCTTGTATTCTGTGTTTGGTTGTTTGTTTTTATTTAACGCCATTCAAGTTTCCATGGCTGTTTTCATGGCGAGAAATATTATGGCTGAATTATACATGTTTTTGCAATCTATTTTTGCTAAAAACTCCAAAACTGTATTTGGCTTAAAAATCTTTTCAAAAGAGTTTGTATTCTTCATGTAACCTCTAAGACTGAACTGTAAGTGTACACTTACACTTGCAAATTCATCATAGTTGGGGTCCTTGGCATCGGGTTCCTCCACCTCATATACCATACCCGCTGCTCCCCACACACCTTTACCACCTGCTCCACCTATTCGAAAGAACAATCAGAGTAAAACAATAGAAAAAAGCCAACCGCAAAAAGTAGAGAGACCTTGAAGCATAAAAATTTATCCAATAGTCAAAACAATCTAAGAGGTATAAACAATTATATCTGTTATTATCTAATTTTTTTGTTTGTATCTATTAAACGAAAAATACAATCAAATTACATAAAGTAACTTTCACCAGTAAATCAAAATAAAAAAATAATAATAATAAAAAAAATACAACACATTTGCAATAAAACATTTTTTGCGATGATTTTCACACATCACACAAATAACTGGAGTTACTATGAAAATTGTGATATTTGAAAAACAAGTCATATTTCACAATCTCACCTTTTTTGGGCAGTCCCCGGCCTTTTCCAGTTCGTGACTTTCGGTCATTTACAGCGTTTTTGCCCTTGGGGCTGTTCGGATCAGCAGAAAGCTCTCCTGAAACTGAATCGGAGAACGACTCCCGGTTGGAATCCCGGGATGATGACTTACGCAGGCGCCGCTTAGCCTTAGCTTTCAGTCTGGCCTCATGCAGGGCCTTCTCCTGAGGGGTCCAGTTCCCATTCACCTCCAACTCATTCAGGTCCTCACTGCCAAAAGACCCATCCTCCTCATCCTGCTCTTGCTCAACTGAGAACACACCTGTACAAGACACAGACCAAACAGACAAGTATTTAGATAAAAGGCCAAAAGTATGTTACCAGCTAAACACCATAAGCATATATGCTTTATTTTCTGTATTTCCCCCCCTATTTTAGTTTGTATTCTCCCATAGCTTACATTTTGATCGTGCCATTGTGTAACAGAATTAATATTGACTTGGGTTTCTGATGGTTTTATGAAAGAAAATTAAAGACAATTAAACTCTGCTCCCAACCACTAGATTATGGAAATAACTTTTATTGTACCTTATCAAAAATTCTTAAAAATCTGATGTCCTTCCTTAGCATTTTGTCTTGTTTTCCAATGCAAATATCAGGATGCATTTATTAGAAACGCAAAATGACATGTCTTGGAATTTATCAAAATTAAGTTAATGATTAAACCAAGGAAAACTATCTGCTAATGGACCTCAATAGAAAATCAACTTAAATCAATTTAAAGGGAAAACAAGTTTTCATACCCCATTTACAGATATTTGTTCTTGTTTTAAGCACAAACTCACTTAATTTTGTGACTTCATATGTTTTGCATCTCAAGTAAATGCATCTTGATTTAAGGATGTTTGTATATTTGAATTGGAAAACAAGACAGAAACATTTTTTTGCAGTGCAAGCAACATTCAGTGGCATAATTTTATGAATTTCAGATTTCCTGTTCTGATTTATGACAATTTTAAGACAAACCCTGTTTATGACAAATTGCTTGTGAATTTCTTCATTTAAGAAGTGGCTTTATATAACAAATATGCATGGTAAAAGAATAAATAGGAAACAAATCAATAAATATACAAATAAGGCTTATGGAAAATACAAGGCCAAAAATTTAAATGGTGAATTGAACATTTTATATCAAAAGATAACTTTCTAACATCACACATCAGGCATTTTAACTAAACATTTACAAAACTTATACTGAAAGAGTAATGATATTTTAAACCTGCATTCTAACAGTTTATTTCAATTAGTCATCAATCAGCTTTCATTTCGTTATGAAGAAATGTTTGTCTTTCCTGCACACCTGGTTCGGTCTCATATTCACATCTGATAAGCCTTGAAAAACAGTATTCTCAGCCATAAAAGCATGCAACAATCTAAATTCAAGATATTTTGTTTGCAAGAATTCTGGCTTACAGGTGCAGGGTGTGAAATTCTGCATAATCTAAACATTTTTAAAAAATTGGGAAAATTCTACACACATTAATTTTATAACTTAAAAAAATATATATTTGTAAATGTTTATTAGTGAACTGCTTCTTGTGTCACTGATATGCAAGGGAACTTCAGTGAAGTTTAGTTTCACTACTCCTTTAAGTCTTTTTAAACCCATATGTAACTTTTTTGCCATGGAGGACAAAAAAAGAATCTTCTTCACACAGTTATTTTTTAAACAACGGCATTTCATACATTGTCTTGTCAAGTCAAATGAAATCAAATATAATGCAATACAAAGCAGCATGTCAGGTTGGACACCATTAGCATCATGAAACGCCGTTGGGTCCCGCATGTTTTGTAACCAAACATCTTTAAATGTAAAATCTTTTGCCATATTTTTGATAAATGAAATGAAGCTGAAATAACATATAAATTTTAATGAAAAGCTTAAACTAAACAAAAATTAGAAATGTTGCATTGCCAACTAACTGAAATGTGTTGAAGCATTAAAATTACTTAAAGCACTAAAATTAAATACAAACTAAGGTTAGAGCAAAAAATTTAATTTAAATAGTATTATTTAAAAACTGATTAAAAGGACACAAGCACTAAAATAAAATTAAAAAAGTGATCTGAGCCCACTTTTAGGTCAAGGTCTCAAAGTTAATTTAAGAACTGCTACAAGCATGAACTGAGGTTTATCCAACAACAATATATGTTTCTTAAATCACTCAGTTTTAAAGGGACATACTCAAAAATGACAACACATACAGGTCTGTAACAACGCTAGGGTGTAAACAACAATTTTATCTCTGCTTTCACTAGATTACAGAAAAGGTTATCTAAAAGAAGAGATACAGAGGGCAGCAGCATAAGGAGGCAGAACAGCTGACGTTGCTTATTTCGATGCCTTGCTGGTGCTGTTGCCCGTGCCAAGTCTGACTACATATAGCAGTGTACAGTTTGCTTGGGTGGGGTGGGGGGGGGAAGCACGTTCACAAGAGAAAGCAGGAGTAGGAGTGGACTTCATGGTAATAAATACTCCCGTCCTAAATACTAGCTACGGTCAGACGAGAAACCACACTGTAGTTACTACAGTGTTTAAATCTGAATAAGAGGTGCCAGAAACAACAAAATAGGCGCAGCAGGGCCAAAGCAGAAATGTTGCTGTTCAAAATACAGTATGTCTAGTAAAGGTTTAGATACTGATCAGACCTCTGAAGCTCTGTACTACATCAAAAAAAAAAGTACCAAGTAAGTGGGAAAACAGGGGGTGTGGTGGGTGTGATTAAGCAGCAGTTTAACTGTCAATAAGGAGAATTTGCTGTGATAAATGTAAAAAGTCTTATCTGTTTTTGTCAACTATGGCATATTCACCTCTGACATCTTCTGGTAGTGTACACAAGACCCACCTTACAACAACACATACAGTCTGTAGTGCAAATGCGCCTTTCAAGTCTGTGCATTTCACATTATGCACTATGATTATGCACTATGAAAGAAAAAAAAATAGGGATCCACAAATAGGCAGAGGTTTTAAAAAAAAAATATTAAATGTATATGAAAAGTACATGTCTGTGTGTGTTAAACAACTATTTTTTTCCTCCAGAATTCTACGTAGTGACACATGATATATTGCTAACACTATTCAACAAATATACATGCATATATGTTTTATGAGAGGTATCGTTTTATGTTTATGTGACTACTATCAAAGTCCCTTTAAGGTTATATATAAAGTCTTTGCTACTATGTGATTGCAACTCACAAAATTACTTTTACTGTTTGCTGCAAAAATGCAGGGGGAAAAATCAGCACAATAATCAGAAATCACAGGGACAAAATATACACCTCAAAATGTATATCAATTACAAATTCATTTACTTTTTTTTGCACTCTGGCTATACTTTTATTATTAAGAGATGTAAATATATCAGCCCTGATTAAAAGTGTCATATTTGTATATTTATTTACTTTTATTGTGTTAATTGTGTCTGCATTGTAATGTACACCTGCTATTCATCAAACTAATCAAACTAGAACCATTCCAGTAAAGGGAAGGACTGAATGCAAACACAACCATTAAATTGAGCTCTTGTGTAAATGAACTGTGTTTATTCCAATATAAAAAAAAATGTAAAAGCAAAAAAAGTAATAAGGGCAAAGGTTTAAATAGACCAAGTGACAAAACACTTTTTGTTTTAATTGTAAGATTTCCAAAACATTTTAGATTTTACTTTTTACACAATTACTTTTGTTTACATGTGATTTTCCAATGTAACTACACAAACATTCAAAACAATATATAAACAGGTCAGTCAGTTATGATTCATAGGCTTAAGTCAACTATCAGATAAGAGAAATTCACTGAAGCCAAGCTCTGTGTGCAATCAAAAAACAAAGTCGCATGATTGTAAAATTACTAGACCAGGTCAATAAACAAGTCATATACGAAAAGACAGTGGAACGTACTTAATGTACTTTTTGATGGACTTGTTCGAGTTCCTTGTGCAGCGTAGCAAATAAATGAGTAAATAAATAAATAAAACGTTATATTGTTTTGAATATGCATTCATGTATGCATGTAATATGTGCATGTCGTAGCCGAGTTGTGTTTCTGATTTTCTCTATTTTATATTCTTACACCTTTTTCATTATCTACAGTACTGGTATAACACTGATCTGGACGTCTGCACTAACGAAAGAAAACCACGAAAATCATGAGGAAATCTTCAAAACACTTACATTAACACTCACGTGAAAGAAAGAAAAAAAAAAACATCCGGGTATCTCAGCAAGGGGGCGTAGTGTTAAATATTGTTGCAAAATTTCTTTAACAAAGACGCTTAATGTTTTTATCATTTATAAGACCAAATATAGACAGATGTGTTCAGAAAAGAAATGTATTTAATGACTAAACTTGGCATTCAATATTGGTTTGTTCATAAACCAATTTTGCAACAATAAACATTACCGTTGTACATGCTAGCTTTTTGCGTTTAAAGATCTTTTGGTACTAAAATGTAGAATTCACATTATGAACGACAGTACATTTGCATAAAAAAAAGTTTGACCGCTTTATTTGTAGATAAATTCGAAAAAAAAAGAAAAAAAAATATTCCGAAAAAAAGTTTTGCATTAAAACTTAGCTTGTTATTATGAGCTCAAAATAGCATAATTTCAAACCCTTGTTTAAATGCATTAATGCAACGTTTATTTTTTCAAGAGTTTAACCACACATGCGATATACAAGCCTTTCTGCCAGAGCACATGGTGGAGCATGACTGCAACTAATGCCTGTCGTCTGCAAAAACGACACGGTAAAAGACCAACTACAATATGCATTAATAAGCTAAATGCAGGCTGAATACATTAATAAGCCGTTTTTAGGACAACCAGTAGTTTAATGTTCGTACCATCGTTTTGAGGGCCAGTGGTCCATGCTTCAATCTCAGTCGCCATTATACGCTTGTTTACCGTCCTCCTAAGCCTGCAGATCACGGAAACAAGTGGTAACCACATCAATATCAAACGTGCAAAATTTCATGGTTTACATAACCAACCAAAATCCACAGTTTTTGAATAGGAGAAGTGATGTGACCGTTTTAATTTACGTTTAAGTCCTAAATATATTGAGCTTATAGCCTCACCTTAAATTGAAGGCTTGCTTGTCACTTAAAACCTAGCAGTGCTGGTAATGTAAACAGTCCTTGAGTGAGGAAAATATGAATATCCGTCAAAAATATCTTATTTAATTATTCAAGTCAAAAAGATCTACAAAAATATATTTTGCATTAGCAGTGCAGCACGCACGTTGCAGAGAGGGAGCAATAACATGGACAGTGTTTTCAACTTCAGACAGCTCATAGCACGTCACATGCGTAGCGTGAGCCTCATGCATATTAATGACGTAGCTTGTCTTTCGCCCAGTAAGAATGTGGACTGTTCGACAGTGGACGAATGAGCGTGACTTGTGGCTCATTAATATTAATTAGGCTACGTGACTTGTCCAACACTTCAGGAAACGTACAGAGCAACGTCAGCATCAACAAATTCATATTCATGAGAGAAGCGTTCGCTGTAATGTTGGATTCGTAGTTTGGCTGCCTGAACGGGGAGTGGTGGATGAAGGGGGCAGGAGTAAAACAGTTTGTCCAATCTCATAGCAAAGACAAACTAGGCGGAGTTTGACGAGTTTGTTTCTTTGGTAAACACGTTTCAATTACTGTAGTTGTCCACATTCTGAGAATACCAGTATGGTATGCTAAAATACTTTATGAAATAACTTAACATTTTAAATATTAGGCCATAACGTAATTTAAGTTTGTATTATTTAAAAAAAATCTCTGATTCTTTCTGGACATCAAACAGACGGTGTTCTTCTAACTGTCTCAAAGAATATACCATTTTTCTTTGTACGCATCCACACAAACTGCTATCTGACCAGCTGATTATTTTGTTTAAAATTCTGCCTTCTACTAAATACAAATAGAGTATATAAATTCCACAGAACGACACCAGACGTCGCTGTCACCATAATAAACACCACTTAGAACTTGGCCACATGATTCCGGTAGACACATAATTCCACATGGTACATATGTGGTGTTAAGTATCATCCTTTAATTGTGTGTGTGTGCACTTGTACGGCTATCTTTATGACCGGTTTGAGTTTTAGACCATAGGAGTGAAGGCAAAGGCAGTAAATTGAGGACATTTTGGCCAGTCCTCACTTTCTGAGACCCATTTAAAGGTTGTTTGAGGGTCAAGACTTGTTATTAGGGATCAGGTTATAAGGGTTAGGGTAAGGGTTTAGGTGAGGCACTTAGATCTGATGGGTAGGGTTAGAGTAAGGAGCTAGAGATTGCATTGTGTCTTTGAATGTCCTTACAGTGATAGATGTAGCTACAGAGTTTTGTGTGTTGTATTTTTTTAAAACAGAATTCATTTTTTTTTTTTTAACTCATCATCAAAATCAGCTTGACCTTGCATTATAGCAATTATAATTGTGTAATTGAACAAAGAGATGTCTCTCTTTTAAGTTGACTATAATAAGCATTTGGCCTAATTTTAAAGCAGATATTTCATTATGTATCTATTTATTTATATACAAAAATAACAAGGTGATAAAGCTGCATTACCACAAGGTGTGTATTTTTCCTACAAATTCTATAAAAGTAGAAACTTAATAGATGTTTGGTCAATGGCATCATGCAGGAAGCTGGAGAAGAACTGAAGAGAAAAATGAAGGTTGTCCAAGTTACTGGTGCAGCAGCAGGTTAGATGTTGACTTCGCCTCTGTATTTTTTTGAGTTCATTAAGTAGCCCCCACCCCTTGATTTGGTGATGTGCACAGCTGCACTTGTGGGCTGCAGAAACATATTCCCAGGCACGCAAAGGCTGTGGGCCTCAAGCTCTCTTTTCATTCTCACTTACTAGCTAGTATTAAGTCTTTTCTCTGCCTATGCCTTGATTTTCTAAATCAAGTAAATTAATATTTTGCAAGAAGTAGGACCAACATAATGCAATATTTTGATTAATATTACTTTTTTGTGCAAGATAAATCATGCTGTTGCAAAACCCTAATAAAGCACAAGTTCAGGCTAATTTATTAACCAACAGTCATTACATACAAAGTGCTGTACAATAAAAAACCCTAGTAAAAATAATATATTTAAAATCCATTTATTTCATACTAACTATAGTTCAAATTTATTAACATATTTACTGACATATTGTTTATAATTAAATATTAAATTATAATTAAACTTTTTTTGGAGTAGTTCTTGTGCGCAATGCACATTTCATAATATTAAGCCTAAAATATGTTTTAATGTCACTATTACTGAAGATTGTATGAGCTTTGAATAATATCGGCCTTTTAAATGCAAGATATTTAAAGTGTATCTAAAGTATACTTGTAGTAGTTCCACTTATATCTTTCACTGGACTTCAGCACTATTTCCACACAATTAAAGTTCATTAAGTACAAATTGAGTTCCAATTTTGCAGACTTTAAGTATAGCAGTTTAGTATACTAAAAGTACAATTGCAGGGTATTTTATTAAGTACATAAATATGTAAATTTATTTGTACTATACTTAGCTTGAAATAAATGTATTTCAGATACATTTAACAATATTAATTTTTCACTAGAGCAGTACAACATTACAGTTAATACAGACATAAAAGACAAAAAGTATATAATATGCTAATAAAATATAATAGATTAAGCCATCAGTTCCTTAAATGACTTTTATATTGTAAATCATAGTTAGAAAACCACTTGTCTTGAACTTTAGATGTTTTAAAAGATCTTTTGACACCCTTTTATCCTCTACAACATAACCCCCTAGCTTCCTGTACATAATTTCTGTATAATACACAGAGGAAAAAGCATGTGAAACCTTTTGATTGACCTGGTTTCGGGAGAAATTAGTCATAAAATGAGATGTAATCTTAAAGTCACAGCAACTGACAAACAGTCTGCTTAAATACCATGCCCACAATGATGTGTTTTCATGTCTTTATTGATAAAATCATGTAAACATTGACAGTGCATGGTGGAAAAAGTGTGATGTGAAAGTAGGCTAAGACTTC
The DNA here is from genome assembly GCF_022985175.1 of Labeo rohita. Lineage (NCBI taxonomy): Eukaryota > Metazoa > Chordata > Actinopteri > Cypriniformes > Cyprinidae > Labeo > Labeo rohita. The sequence goes on along the minus strand of NC_066869.1, from coordinate 32,627,007 downwards.
ACCAAAACTCAGCTAAACTGGAGTTCAATGAATGTGGTGAGATTAAAGGTGTTAGACTGAGCATCTTTCACTGAACATATATTTTAAATTTGCTGTTCGTGAGAAGCATTATGTGAACCATGTGTCACACAAAAGAGTTCACCTGTAAGAAAAGAATTGTTTAATTGCATAAAAGCTTACAAAGTATTGTTAAAGGCCTTGATGTTTATCAGTCCACAGTAGAACTAATGGTCTATATATAGAGAAAGCTCACTGCTGCTGCTGATCTTTTATGAGTGGGTGTCCTGCAAAGATGACTGCAAGAGCATAGTGCAGAACTTCTGTAAAGACGTGTAGAAATCTCTGGAGCGTGCTCTGCTCTACAATACGTGACAAAAAAAGCTTAACAAGAACAGTATTGAGTGATAGGAAACCACTTCCCAAAAAAATACTACAAACATCAAAACCTCATCCCAAATGAAAAAGTATGGTTGAAAGGCCATTATGGTGTGAGGATAAAGAGTGATATATATATATTTTTTCTCTAGGCCCTCTTGTCTAGAATTTGGGTAATGTGACCGGAAAGCAACCCAAAGAAGAAGAGCAAATCAACAACATAATGGCTTCATCAAAAGAAAATCTGCCTTCTGTAGTGGTCAAGCCTCAGCCCAACGGAGATGCTTTGGCATGACCTTAAGGCGAGACACTGCAGGTGAATAGGGTAAAAAAATTAACTAATAGTTATCGCCTTAGTTACCCAATTGATTGATTACACTGATAATTGCAAACATTTTCTGTATTACAAGTTTTCTAAAATGTTAGGTTTAAATATGCAAATGAGGCATTATTTAGTGAAATATGCAGTATGCAAAAAAACTAACTAATAGTTATCGCCTTAGTTACCCAACTGATTGATTACACTGATAATTGCAAACATTTTCTGTATTACAAGTTTTCTAAAATGGTAGGTTTAAATATGCAAATGAGGCATTATTTAGTGAAATTTAGTGAAAGTCAGTTTCAAAATTCTTGTTTTATTTTTTTGACATTAGAGTCAAATGTTTTTACAGAGGGAATTTGGGGTAAATCTCATTTTGTCAAGCCATAGTTTTAAAAAAAATACTTAGAACAGACAGAAAATAATATATTTTTCACAATTTTGGGGGGAGTAAAATGTTGTATATAATCAAGCTAATTATATATGAACACATCCCTCTGTAAAAACCTTCAGGATATAGGCAGGAGTAAAAAATGTAAAGTTTGGTGTGTTTAAGTGTTACTGAAGTGGAGATTTATGGCTCAGTGTAGGAAAAAAAGCTAATTTTGGGAAAACAGCCTTTAAAAATATGTATTGTAATTGAAATCTATTGACACAGCTAGATAAAGTGCTATAAAAGAAACACTTAACAGTGTCTTTTGGATGTTTTCTTTCCAGTGTCTCCCCTTAACTTGACGTGCCATCATAGCCATTTAGGTACTTTTAGAAAATGCAAAAGATCACCGAAAAAAAAGAAAATTCTGTTATGTATTTACTCAAACCAAAACAAAATCTTGCTCAACAGAAATAAATGGTAAATGACACACGCACACTTTTTCAACTATAGGTTATTTATTTTGTCTGTAGATATATATCAGTAACAGTGGTAGATTTGTATTTATCCCATTTACTTGAATAGAGGGTGTTCAGATAACAGATGAGAAATGAAGGGGCAGATTAACCATATGGTGATTTGGGCACCATGCAGGGCCATATAAATGTTTTCAAATACTGTACAGGGAACTCTAATACTTGGTGGAGTACAGTATCTAACTGCCCATACTAACCATCCAACCTTGACCTCTTGAGCTGGACGGAGTTCCAAGGAAAGTGAACATTTTGGTTAATTAAGTGTAATTTAATAATTTGTTTAATTATAATAAATAATAATTATAAATAGTTTGCTTTATGAATAAATCACATAGAGCAGTTTTAAGATTTTTCATTAAAAATTCTGCCAAACACTTCTGTTAATTTATTTTTTTTCCCCTGTCACCTCCTGTTCAGCTTCTACACAAATCAGTCCTCATCTTTCTTTACCTCTGTGTTGTCTCCTTTTCCCTCTCTCTGTCTCTCCTTTGCTGAGTTTAGAATCTCAAGCAGAATGTAGGTCAGCAGTCAGTGCCGAGTTACCAATTAGAAACAGCTGTGTTTTTTTTTTATTTATTTTTTTTTTTTTTTGTCCATAGAGTGAGCGGAGGTCAGCGATTTCTGCTCTCATTCTTCTTGTTGTTTCTTTCTGGCTTATTTCCCCTCATTTAGTTCCCAGTCTTAAAAAAATAATATGTTTACTATCCCTTTTCACTGTTCTATGAAAATTATAACACCTCAGCACAACATTTATAGGCATACTTTTTCTTCTCAAAAGGAATATAATGTTAAAAGCAATATGCCGGTTAAGCCAAAATGAAAAATCCATCATTATATGTTTAACCTCATGTCATTCGAAACCTGTTTCTCTCTCTCTCTCTTTCTCTCTCTCTCTCTCCCTCTCCCTCTCTTTTTTTCCTGAGAATCACAAAAGATGAACTGGTTCAGTGGTAGCTCTTGTATGACTGAAGCCCTGGCTGACCTTAACAGAAAATCAGCAATGAGAGATTCATGAATAAATTATTATTTTGAGTAATGAAATAGCTGATATAATTCACAAATCCATAACCATAATTCATTCATGAACAACACAAGGATGAGTAACTAATGACAGACCTTTAATTTTTTGGGTGAACCGATACTTAAATGAAAAAAACTGGAAAAATAATTAACTTACGTTTCTTCTGCTGACTTATGTTAACAACATTCAGAAATGGAAAGAAAATACATGTTTTTGTGAATTGCAAATTTGAACATTTGGGTTTGAACACTTGTTTAGCAAATTCTGCTGAATTGTTAACAAGAACATCATGTTCTTGGAAGGGGGAAAAAAAAAATAAGAACAACTTGTGATAGCCATCATTATGCAGCATAGGTTTTTTATAATATATCTAGCTGTCATAGAATTGTATTACAGCTGTTAAGTTTCAAGCTATTATTGCAAATAATAAATTTAAAAAACAAATTAAAAATAATTATAAAAAAATAATTATTTTTTTAACATTATAAATATACACTCAAAATATAAATATTTTTCTTACACTAAATCAGAAAAACTCAATTTAAATTATTGCTTTGAACTTCTAGAAAGTATCTACTTTGGGGGAAAAAAAGTAGTGCACAAGAATGACCATTTCACAGTCGACCGCACCCAAGACGTCATTTCTGTCAGCGAGTTTCAGCAAACTTTGATGGTTTCATTTAATGATAAAGATGAACACATTACTTTTAAACGTGAATAAGTGAGTTGCATTAGTATTGAATGTGATTGTAGTTCAGAATCTTGACTCTCAAAAACATTTCCTTTCGCTGAGTTCTTCCAGAGACAACTTTGCCACTGCCAGCATAGTTCAGTAAACGAGGTTATAAGAAAACACGCCCAACATTTCCTTTGTCCAATCAGCAGCGTGTATAGTGTACGTCAGACCAATGAGCGATTTAGGGGTTGAGTCAGACGTACTGTTGCTAGGGCATGGCTTCAGCCTTGTTACTATCACTGACTAACCAATCATATGACATTTCGCAATGTGTCAACATCTTTCCTGTGAACTTCTGTCTTTGAAGTCTTTGATTGGATACAAATGTTTGTAAGTTCCGCCTTTCATACTTTTCTGTTGTCTGATTGGACGAAGAAGCCATCAATCGATTTCCAGATTTTAGTTTACGTGCAGTCTGCATTAATTTTTGTTGAGAGTCTCTACGACTCAGAATTGAACTGTTCACATCGAGCGTCATCACTTTTTTGTTTATTTGTTTGTTTGTTTGTTTTGTTTTGTTTCCTCCCTTTGTTTTACACCATTTGTTAAACAGTGTACAACACGTTTTTTGTGTTATTTTTATTTCTGTGAATACACCGGAATGGAACTTAATTCTCTTCTACTTCTTCTTGAGGCAGCAGAGTACTTGGAAAGAAGAGACAGAGGTATATAATGATGTTTGTGTGGTCAACTAAAAGTATTCCTTGTATTTTAATATTTCGTTGTTGAACTGGTCTGATGTCAGTTATAAACCTGCCGGCTGATCAAGTGTAGTTTAATTCAAACCCAAAAGGTCGATGGCATCTGGTTACTGTAAGTTATTAAGTCAATAAACATTAAATAATCAGACTGAGATGACTTACGTGAATGACATTCGTCCTAGCCTCTGTTAAAATGTTGATTCGTTTTCATTTTCCGTCAAATGTAACCTGGGGGAGGGGTGTTTGCTTTACAGTAAGTTGATAGAAGCATGATTCGTTAAATGTTAAACGCCTTGACGTTAAAACATATCGGTGGTCTAACTTTATGACATTCTCGTTTTGTTCACTGAATCACACACGTCTGTATTTAATGCTGATTTTGTTTACTTTCTCACTAGAAGCAGAACACGGTTACGCATCTGTTTTGCCGTACGATAGCGACTTTTCCAGAAAGAAAACTAAATCCTCTCCCATTTCAAGAAAAAACCACAATAATAGGTAAATGCAATACAATGCAGTTTCTGTATTACTGAATGAATACATTCAAATGATGTTTATTCTACATGTAATCGCCATTTTTGTTGTTGGGCTTGGCTGTGTATAAACATTGCCACGCGTACAGCGTTAACTTTCTGCTGCTGCTTTCTCTTTTCCACTGCTGTCATCTGCTTTCAAATCAATCATTTTCACGTAGAAACACCGCACGTTTCACTAACCTAGAACTTTTTGTTGTTTAAAGATTACTGGCAACGTTAGTACATTTTAAGCATTTACCATACATCCTGTTAAGTAGCTGGGAACTTTTATGGAAATATGCTGATTATCCTAGCGTATAAACCGTGTTAGATTTCAAGCTATATCACTTGTTTCAACACTGAAGTTTGCATGCACAAAATTTGTCATTTAATATTTTTTCTTTATGCATTCTTGCATACAAACAATAGCGGTTGAAGTAATGTTTTGTTTACAAGTTTCCATTCTTTACGTTTTAACTTCTTGTTGAATTTAACCAATATGAGCATGTGACACATGTACATGTCATAGACAGTATGCTTTTAGTAGTGTAGTTTAGGTGTGGTTAAACTCTCACTGTTGGGTGTGGTGTGAATAGACCCAAGTCAGCTGCTAGAGAGCTTTGACCCCTGGATCTGTTTTGCTGCATTAGCCCCCTTTCCTTGCAATGTCAAAGCAAAACAGCAGGAGCCTAGTGTGCAGCCCTTCCCCCACATATGCATAGAAAGCGCTGAAAAAAAGAGCAAATCTATGGAATCAGGGCTTTCCAGGAAATTTGTGATGGTTTTACTTCTGCTTTTTACTAATATGTCCTTAGGAATACTTTTTTTGGAATTGTTTTCCAAACTGCAAAAACCTCTGTGGACTTTCAGTAGTGTTGAAGCTTTTTTCTAACACCATAAATTCTGCACTAGCTATTATCATTGTGCCTGTATTTTTTACCTGTCATGTGCAGCAATTTTATTAGGTGTACTTAGGGATGCATAATAAGGGAAAAGTGATATCATTATTTATATGACAACGCTAGTGGTGCAGAAACTGCACACTGCAGCTTTGACATAAGACTAACAACTGATGCTATGACCCAAATATTTTGTTTTTATCGTGCATGCATTACAATCCCTCTATTTTCTTTCTTTGTTTGTTTATTTGGAGCAAATGTAATTGCCCCATCGTACACCCCTGCATTTATACCCTGGACTAAAATAGCAATGCGTTGTAGCATGCTGAATTTCCTCTGCGTCACTGAGTGCATGCTGTGTTTTACTTACAGTGATATCGGCCTAATGGACACAGTAAGGCAGTGCAAAATTATTGTGTTTTGTGTATAATGTAGAATTCAAAGCAGAACTGCATGTAGTGTGTGAAGGGGCCAGGGAGCACCAAAAGCATTTAATTCATACATTCATTCATTTATTCATGCATTCATTCCAAGTAAAAGAAATTACATTTGACATTGCAAATTTTTTGGGGTTCAAAGATAATTTGTTGAATATTTATGCTTGACAATGGGGGCATTTTTGTTCATTCACAATGAATAACATCTTGGCCAAATGACAAACAAGAGTGCACATGTGGTGTTAACAGACAAATGCAGCTTTTTGATGTTCCTTTTGGACCACATATTTTATTAAAGTGTCCTGTTTTAAATAATACAAGGGAACGTTTATACTCAAAGTACATTAATGGGAATTTTTTTTTTTAAAGTGGGAAAATGTTGATATTAATTTGGAAGATACAGAGTTGCTTTTTTATATCTTTAGTCAAAAGTGTACTCAGAGTCAGTGTACTGTTGTTGTTTTTTTAGCTAAATAGTGTTCTTCTTATTACTAACCAAACTTATTCATGCTTCTGTTTATTTCTTGTTCAGGTCATCACACAATGAGCTGGAAAAACACAGGTAAGAACATGCATAATAATTCATATGAACTGTCATTTAAGAAATGCCTTTAAGAGGACTTTCAGGATTTGTATATGAAAGAGCCATCACTAGATGTTTGGCAGTTAAAATTGTGGATATAATGGTTTTGCATATATCTTAAAAGCCAGTGTTTTGTAGTACTGTCACTGCCGGTAAACCCACTGCATTTAGTATGAATTATTTGCTGTCAATATGCTGACTCAAAGAACATGGGAATATTATGATCATGAAATTATGTGTTATATTATTAATTATATGTGGTATAATCTTGTCATCATTACATGATATTTTGAGGCATAATTTTCAGTGTCATTATCGGACATCCTGGGGTTGAGAACGGGTTGTTTTTTTTAATGTATGTCAGTGGAGTAGAGGCTTTAATGCTTTTGTGAGAAAACAACTGCGCACTTTATAAACTGACAGCCTGTCTGCTAATCTTCAATGTGCTTGCCAATATTTCATTTTAGAGTGATCTGTATTTGGTGTTTATAACAAAATAAACCCAGTTTTCCTGCATTGCCCTTCAAGGGCGCAAAAACATGATTTAAAATTTCACCCAATTTAGTATTCAAATATATATTTATATTTTATATAATATAATTAATTTAGCTTTTTTTAAGTATATTTTTTAATATGGCTAGTAAAAGTTCCGAATAACCTTTAAATAATTTAGTAGCCAGATTAACTTGTGAGTGAAGAAGTTGATTTCAAACACTTAAGAAAGAGGTGGCTATAGTAGTAGCACTGCTAAATAAAAGTTAAAGTAAACTAATTACAGTATGTCGGATGATTTTGTGCTGTTTATGTTTGAGCCAGAGGGCGAGCGTGTTTTCACGTGTGAGATTTGTTTCCCTTGTGCTGGTGTCTTGGAGTTTGCCTGTCACATGCTTGAGTTTGAGGAATTGATTACTGCTGCTGTGTGAGAAATATGTTCAGTCATGTCCTTCATAAGAGTGGAACTTCAAACCATTACCAACACTAGACAGTGTACCAGGAAAAACAGGAAACCCATACAGGCAGGTTTATGACATATTTTTGAAGAGACATATAGAAATACAAAGAAGAAACGCATTCCAATGCCATGCAATTTCCTGCTGCAGTGCTTCTGTGTAGAAGCGTCAAATTTTGAGTTAATGCTGTAAAAAAATTATTAAGCATATTGCACTATTGTGAATATGAGGTGCAGCCTTATTGGTTTGATAAAAAGATTATTACATAAATTAAAAGCACAATGTTATTAAGGACAAAATGTTATTTGTATATATGTACGCACTTACATTTTTATCTGTGTCATGTCATATATTATTTTAGCACAGCTGAAACACTGTATTGACCAATCAAAAGAAAGGAAAGAAACTTTCATCCATTCATTGTCCTGGCAAAATTGAGCTCCCTTTCTCTGGTGTGCTCTGTTTAATTGACTAGAATTTGAAGTTTTAATGATAATAGTGACGTTAACTCTCACTTGCTGTTTGAATGTGGAAATGGAAATACTTTTTGTTATATCTGTGGTATTCTAAGCATCCTGAATGTTTGAATTTGACTTTTCTAGTTCAAAGTGCTATGGAAAGTCAAATTAACATAAGAAACAAATTGGTAATTTAGCAAGTAGTTTAAAACCTCCTTAGAAACAAATTAATAATTAAAACCATTAAAATTGTATTACTTATTAGTAATAAACATAAAGTAGACTTTCTCCTTTCAGTTTGGAAGGTTTTCTGCGCATTACTGACAATGTTGAGGCTCTTTAACAATGAAATGTTTGTCTACCTTATTAGCATTTTAAAGTAAAAACATTCTCTAGAATTCAGATATGCTACACAGGAGTCATGCTCGGAAGTTACCTGAACAAAAGATAACAGTTATTCTGTGAACAAAGCCCAAATAACTACATCTGAATTCAAAATAATGAAAACAATTATTTGTACATTGTATCCAATTAAATGTTCGTGTTACATTAAACAATCCATGAAAGACAAGTAATTAACTTATACACTTGTGTATCAGCTGTTCTGTACACCACAGCTTTAAAATGATTGAAATACAGCATGTAAAATTAAAATAGCTTGTAAAATCATTCATTATAATTCACTACAGACTTGCTTTCTACTCATTGATCTCTATAGATTATTGATGTATAGGTGATAACTTCTATATTATAGATATAAAATGTTTCAAATCGACACACTCCTTTCAGTGTCACAACTCGGCATCTAGAATTCTGAGTTTCCCACTCATAAATGAGACTTGTTAGGTTATTCATGCGCTAAGAGCTCATAATTACAATATTTCTGACTTGTGAGTGAATCACCTTAGTGAATTAAAACATCTTAATAACAGAAGGAAACGGGACGTCTGATGTGCAACCCATTTCAGAGGGTTCCATGCAGAGATGATCTCTGGTCATATCCAATGTGTCTGGAAAGAAAATGATTTGTTTTGTTTTTTCTTCTGGTGCTTTTGGATTTTACATTAGGCTTGCAATATTGTATTTAACCAACCGTTTTTGCCATTCAAGCAAATAGGGACTACATGGTAGAATCACTTTTGGCAGCAGTTACTGATGTCAGTGTCTTTTGGTGAATCAGAAAGAGATCTAGCTTCTCTGATTTTTGCCCATTTATGGCAAAATTTCTCAAGCTTTATCAAGTTGCGTGGGTATTGTTTTGTGAACAGGATTTTTTTATTATTATAATACAGATGTTCAGTTGGATTGAGATCTGTGGGCCACACTGACATTTAACCTTTCTTGTTTTAAGCCAGTCCAGCTTTGTTTTGTTCTGCCTTTGTTGTATGTTCTGGGTTATCAAAAGTATAAAGTATCTTACAAGTTACAGTGCCCTTCCTCAATTGTTGGCACCCATCATGAATTTCAAAGAAATTATGCACATAATAATTCCAATATGTTCCTGTGTGAAAGAGGACCCTACTGAGCACTGACCGCAGTGCTGCTTTGCCAAGTGCATATTTTAATAATCGTTTTCCTTGTTGAATGAGACAAAGAAAAGCATTCGATACCCACAGTAAAATGTGGGGTTTTTTTGACATCTTCAGTGATTATATTGTGATTGGAGCATTGTTTGCTTTCTGTGTACAATTTATTAAAACAAAACAAAACAAAAACCTTGTATCCATCCACTGCCTTAATGACAGGACATAATTGTCTCATTGATTATCAGCCAATGTCTGAAAGCAACCTTTTTTTTTAATTTAACAGACAATAGAGTAGCAATAGGAAGTAACAGGAGAGGAGAAAGGGAATGGCTTTGGAAGAGGACCTCAAAGCAGGACTTTAACCTGAGATGCTCAAAGTGATCTCAGTGTGCTGCCTATGACTCAGACAGCATTACCTTTCATATGTGATTATCTCCAAGTATATGTCAATATCAGCAAAGAAATGGTGGCAAGAACACAAAATATGTCATTTAAAATCTTACTGATTTAAACTGAATAGAGCAGTCTATAAAAGCAAACTAAAACTACCAAAGTTCTTGGCATGTTCTGTGTAGAACCCTGTTTCATATCTGCTTGGATTGTTTCTTGAATCTTTGAAAAGTTTCCAAGCCATAGTTGTGTTTATTTCGTGTTTAAAATCTCACCTGCACATAACTGGGAACCAATCAAGTTAATATGTGACCTGAAGAGGGGTGATTGGTTAATCAGTTGTTTACTGGTGCTGATAAAGTAAACGCATTATTATTTTCTATATATAGTTTTTATTAGTGAAGTTTGCTAAGGCAAGCATCACTGCTTGACAGGTACAGAGGCTACACCATAGATACTAAAAGATAGTATAGTTTCAGTGAGAATGGTTGGATTTGGGCTTTAGGGAGTGTTTTAGGATTAACTTTGCCCTGGGAAACTCTGGTGATGATCTGCTGCAAAGAGGGAGATGGAAGACACCCTCTACACTCTTACTTCATGTCTGCTTTTTTCTTTTTTCTGTCTCCTCCTTTTGTTTAGTTGCTTCACTCTGCTGACTCATCAGGAACTTATGACGAGGTGCAATAACTTGGTAAAACATGGTTTTAAATATTCAGCATTTGAAAGCGAGTCATAAGTTTTGCAACAACTTGTTAGTGGAAGTCTTAGTTAATTTTACTGTGATATGATGCCCTATCGAAAAAGGCATTAACATGGAAGTCTACACATGGATGTGCAAACTGTGTGTTTTGATAATTAGTGAATTGTCGTTTATTAGAGGGCATTAACACACAACTCATTCTTCTATGTCAAAACACGTGGATGTATTGCATCAGAATAAAACACAATGCAGGGATCTCAGACATGGTTTTACAAATTGAACAATTAAAAAAAAAAAAAAAAAAATATATATATATATATATATATATATATATATATGTATACAAATATGTGGCCCTGGACCACAAAACCAGTCATAATAAGGGTCAATTTTTTTAAACAGATTTATCTGGAAAATCTGAAATCTGAGGGTACAAAAAAAAATCAAAATTGTGAAAATCACCTTTAAAGTTGTCCAAATGAAGTTCTTAGCAATGCATATTACTAATCAAAAATTAAGTTTTGATATAGTTACAAAAGGAAATTTATCAAATATCTTCATGGAAAACAATTTTTACTTAATATCCTAATGATTTGTGGCGTAAAAGAAAAATAGATCATTTTAACCCATTTTAAATGTTGTCATATGTCTTTCACACATTCAGTCATTTTTCTTCATTAGTAAAATGCTATAGGTATTGAATTTTATCTTTATCTTCTTGCATTCTTTCTTATCATGTAGACAACAGGTTAAGTAAAATATTTATATGCAGTAGTGCATAAATATAGCAAAATGCTCCTCTTTATAGTTATTTTCTAGTTGACTGATTAGCTTATGGACGCTGAATGGTTATTCTGAGGTAAATGTATCATTACGTGGCATTGTTTACAAGTTTTACATGTTTTCTGCAGCTTCCTTGCAAGTTTGCTGAGCGTTGAGAACCACTGTTTTAAAACATTGACACTAAAAACACTGGAAAATTGGATATATATCTAAATAAACTAGTCTTTTTAAATGAATAGTCAGTTGGTGGACAACCATCCTGGTCCATCCTTAGTCAGTAGGCTACATTTAAAGAGAATAAGCTCTGCTGAATTGGTCAGCAAAAATTTGTGTTATAACTGCTATCCAGTTCACTGAAGATGTGCCTGAACCTGCAACTATACTGTGTGTTTATAGTGGAATTCATGCTGTGCTTGTTCTTCACATGCTACCCAGCATTCCTTTGTCATTTTCATGGATTTGTACAGTAATACAGTAAGTGATTACGCATCTTGTAAATTGTCAGTTTAGCCCACAGGAATTCCGTTTTTCTATTTTTAGCCATGTAAAATTCAAATTTATGTCAAGTGCGTTTATTTGGTATTGGTTTGACTGAATTTACCCTGACATTCAACAATGACCTGAATGACTGCAAATCTTAATGCGCATGTAATCATGCACATGCTGGAAGGCAGTGAGATGAACCAGGCTGATCTATGAACACTGAAATACAGGTCATACTTACATATGCTACAGTTCACAGTTTTTAAGACAGGAGAACAAGAGGGGCTGTTTGTCGTGAATGCTGAAGGAATGTTGTAAAAGGCACAATTGTAAGCTCTAAAAACAGATAGACTGAAAGCAAAGCATTCATGCTCATTTATACTAGTTAATATTTTGCTTATGGACATTTATTTAAATAGGTGTCTACAAGAAAAGGATGGTCTCCCCCAGCTGATTTCTTATCCTGCCTAACATCTTATAGATTTTTTCCTTGCCACAGTCAAATTATGCTTTCTTAGTGGGGGTTTTAAGGCTCCATGTTCTGTAAAGCTGCTTTGGAACATTATGTATTGTGAATGCTGCTATACAAATAAAATTGGCTTGACTTGTGCTGTTTGACCCAGAAATCAGATCACTGCACTTTTGGTGAAATCAGATTTATGAGCTATTTTGACAACACCAACAAAAAATAACGTATTTGCATCAAAGGTCTTGCTAAATTATTGATTAAAATTATAAATGTGCACTATTGCTGTAAAAAACAGACAGTGCAGGAACATAAAAAAAAGAGGCTCAGGACACAATGTCCTGTTATTTTAGCTTATGTTAATCATTCACAGAGTTATGATGATGTGACGCCTGGACTATTTAGAATAGCGTCTGTGTTAGTTGGTACACTGTATTAAAATGTACTCTCCAGGATTTAAATGCTGTTGAGGTTTTTTTTTTTTTTTTTTTTGATCAGTGCAACTGTATGGTTGTGAATGAGACTGGATGCAATCTGTTGGTTGTAGCAGCTCATGTGATAGAAGTTGTTTAAATGAAACGTGACTGACATGAACAACAAAAAGTCTCAACAAAATTTTACTTGGCAAGTTTATCAATTTAGCATATCGATTTCCCAAAGCATTTGTCATCAGTTTCTTCCATTACAGTATTTAAGAAATGTGGCCAATAAAATCCAGGCAAATGACATTGCCTTTGATGTAAATAAATGTTATTTTGTAACATTCAACTTTTTAGTTATCATATACTGTACACACATTTATTGCAGAATTGATTGCTTTTTGTTCCACAAACAGTGCAAAGCTATTTGTTATAAGATCACTTTAATGGCAATAAAGAGGAGGGGCACAGTAAAAACAAATAAGTGTAAATTTGTTAGATGTGCATGTGTCAAGGACATTGTAGAGTCATTTATATGGTATTTCAGGTTAGGTATAATTTGCGGGATACATTTCCCTCCACTTCCGTTTCACAACGCTCACATTTATAAGCAAGTAATGATTTGTTGCAGATGAAGATCTTTTTGTGCATTTGAGAACTGCTGTAAAAAGTTGTGTATAGATGTTTACATGAGAGTCAGTCAATATACAGTCCATGAACATATTTCTGCCTTTTTTTTCTGTCTTTTGAGAGGTGTGTAAAAGGGCTGTCTTTGCCCACACCAGCTGAACACACTACAGTCAATGGCCTCTTTCTCCAAAAAGGGTCACTTCCTCCAGATTAGAGCCCCAGTCTGCCACAGTCGCATCATTCTGATGGGCTCAAAGTCTATTTGTGGAAAGTCGGTTTGTTCGGTAACCATCTTGATAACTTCATCTACAGCTATTTTTATCTACTTTATTTACTTTAAGGTGGAAAGACTGAAAAGTCTTACCAATCTTACATTTCAGTAACATGTAGATAAAAATGAAGGACAGTTAATATCATCTCTGTTCTTCTTTAGCATAAATCAAGAAGAAAAAAAGCTGAAGACTTGTAGAAAAGCTGTTGCCTCTTTTAGATGAAAGACGGGACAGGAAAGGTCCTTTATACTGAATTCTTTTTTTCCGCCTCAGTTCTATTTTCAATGCCCTGTCAACACACAGTTGAGGTCAAAAGTTTACATAAACCTTGCAAAATATGCAAAATGTTAATTATTTTGCGAAAATAAGAGGGATCATACAAAATGCATGTAGTTTATTTAGTACTGACGTGAATAAGATATTTCACATAAAAGACGTTTACATATAGTCCACAAGAGAAAATAATAGTTGAATTTATAAAAATGACCCCTCAAAAAAATTCATTTGTAGCTGAATGATCCACAGCTGTGTTTTTTTTTGTTTTTTTTTTTAAGTTTTAGTTGTTCATGAGTCCCTTGTTTGTCCTGAACATTTGAACTGCCCACTGTTCTTCAGAAAAAAATATTCAGATCCCACAAATTCTTTGGTTTTTCAGCATTTGTGTGTATTTGAACCATCTAACAATGACTGTATGATTTTTGAGATCCATCTTTTCACAAAAACTTTCAGGGTAAATCAGGCTAAATTTAACTTATTTTGTCTTCTGGGAAACATGTAAGTATCTTCTGTAGTTTCTGAAGGGCAGTACTAAATTAAACAAAATATGATATTTAGGCAAAATAAAAAAGTGTACACATCTTCATTCTGTTCAAAAGTTTACACTCTTGGCTCTTAATGCATCATTCTTCCTTCTGGAGCATTAGTGAGCGTTTGAACCTTCTGTAATAGTTGGATATGAGTCCCTCAGTTGTCCTCAGTGTGAAAAGGTGAATCTCAAAATCATACAGTCATTGTTGGAAAGGGTTCAAATACATAAAAATGCTGAAAAACCAAAGAATTTGTGGGGCCTTTCTGAAGAACAGCAGGCAGTTTAACTGTTCAGGACAAACAAGTGACTCATGAACAACTATCACTAAACAAAAAAACACAGCTGTGGATCATTTAGGTAACAACACAGTATTAAGAATCAAGCGTATGTAAACTTTTGAATGGGGTTGTTTTTATAAATTCAACTATTATTTTCTTTTGTGGATTATATGTAAATGTCTTTTACGTGAAATATCTTATTCAGGTCAGTATTAAATAAAACAAATAAAATGAATTTTGTATGATCCCTCTTATTTTGGTAATATAATTAACATTTTGCAGATTCTGCAAGGTGTATGTAAACTTTTGACCTCAACTGTAAATGTACTGTGTGACATATCCTTAGTATCCGTGGATCCGTTTTTTTTTTTTTTGTAGATTTTCAGTTCATTTTATTTTTAAATGAATCACAGGAACAGTCCTCTTACATAAAGCTGCAATCACATCTCATAAATCTAGTTCCTCAGTCATGCCTGCACGGCTTCAAACCTGCAACCTTTTTGTTAGCTGCCCACAGCAGCATCCTGAATCAGTTCTAAAGTTCTAAATTTATCCCAGGGTAATACTTCACTCCAACCTGTTCTTTATTTGTTGCAGACGTGCCAAACTGCGATTGTACCTGGAGCAGTTGAAACAGCTTGTGCCTTTGGGTCCTGATAGCACCCGTCACACCACACTGAGCCTGCTCAAACGCGCCAAAATGCACATCAAGGTACAAACAAATCAGCATCTTTCTGACAGTATCTCTGTTTGCTCAGCAGTAAAGAGGTTAGAGCAGCTTAAAGCAGTTACAGTCAGAGGGGAAGTTAATCAGGAACTGTCTACAGGAAGTTTATGTCACTCTCCATGTTGTAACTCAGATGACCCCCAGTTACTGACCTGATTAAGATGGTAAATTACCTCAACTTAAAATCATTGCAGCCTTATATGAGGCAATTTCTGAATTAAGATTCATATGGATATTTTTGGGTGGTATGAAGAAAACATTTTAGGGTGATACATCTGTCCTGATATCATCAAGGAAGAAAAAATGCCTGATTAAAAGAATGAAATTTGGAAAAGAAACTGCTATACTGCTTATAATTATTTAAAAAAAAAACAACTCATCTGCCAAATGCAGTGCGTCCCAAATAGTCATGTGGTCCAACCAACATGCATAAACATGATGGAAAGAAAGAAAAACAGCAAAATGGAAAATGATGCCATAGAGAGAAGTCCTGCAGACCCTTGTGAATTTGTGTCAAGGTCAATATCTCTCTTAAAAAATGTGATATTTTTACTTTTTTATGACAAGGCCAGCTGAGTTTAGGTTGTAAAATGCTTTGTGGTGTGACTGCTCAAAAACATAATATTTGAGAATGAATAATTCATTATATTTGTAAAATAAATAAATAAAAAATAAAAACGTGAACTATATTAAGATTTTTTTTTTTTTAATAAATACAGATTACAGATAAATACAGATAAATACAGAAGTTGTGTACAGTAACAAGTTTTCATGGTTACTTTTTTACTTGGTTATACCACATATCATCTTGAAAGTCATTAAACTTTTTTTTTTTTTTTCTAAAAAATAAGACTTTTTATTTTCTTTGTCATGCTCATTTTTATATGTCACTGACTTGTTTATCTGTGCCTAATGAAGAAGGGCGTAAGCCTCAGTGGAATGGAAAGTGTTCAACAAACTGTCACTGCAAGTGTGTGAAAGAGACAAGACAAAGAAAACCCAGTACCATTTGTCTGCTGACCCTTTTGTTTCTTTCCTGTTTATTACACAGTATTTAAGCTCAACCTGCCTGGTTTCCTGTCATGGAGCATAGATCTGTCTTTCTGTTAATGTGTTTGTTTCCCTTTTTAGCACACAAAATTGTGGATTTCTTGCAATGTGCATGCTCAGGGCAACGGTAGATGATACATGTCATGCAGTGTGGTGTCTCTGTGCTCTGTGGTTTGATCAATGGAAACATATGCTCTGCAGAAGCTGGAGGAACAGGACAGGAAGGCTCTAAACATGAAGGAGCAACTGCAGAGAGAACATCGCTACCTCAAACGGCGCCTGGAGCAGCTCTCTGTACAGGGCTTAGAGCGCATTCGCACTGACAGCATGGGCTCCACCATCTCCACTGACTCTGAACAAGGTACAGCACAGTTGAAATATTCTGATATATGCTGATATTCACTTACATCTAATAAAATCTTTAAAAACAAAATTAAGCACTATACTTTCAGCAGTTATACACGCTACGCACAAACTGTGTATATACTATGTACTACACAGACTGTATGACCATAGTTGATTGCAGGCTGAGGTTTATCTATAAAGAATTTAAAGGTGATGAATTGCTTTTTATATACAGTGAGGTCCAGATGTATATATATATATATATATATATATATATATACATCTACATACAGTGCCTTGCGAAAGTATTCATACCCCCTAATTTTTTCACATCTTATGTTGCTGCCTTATGTTACATTGCTTTACCTCCACCCCAAAATTTGTTAAAGCAGAAAACAGATTTGTGACACCTTTGCAGATTTATTAACAGCGAAATAAATACATTGCATAAGTATTCAGACCCTAAGTAACCCAGTACTTAGTTGAAGCACCTTTATAGCCTAAAATGTTTTTTGGGTGTGATGTGACAGGCTTTGCACATCTGCATTTGGCTGTTATCTGCCATTCTTCTGCTCACCTCTTCACCTCTCAAGCTCTGTCAGGTTGGATGTGGGCTGAAAAACATTTTCAGGTTTCTCCAGAAATGTTTGATTGGGTTCAAGTTCAAGGCACTGCCTGGGCCACTCAAGAACATGCATGGAGTTGCCCATAAGCCACTCTTGCATTGTCTTAGCTGTGTGCTTAGGGTCACGTTGTCCTGCCAAGTCCGAGGTTCTGAATGCTCTGGATTATTTTTTCATTATGGCTGTCTTTATATTTTGCTTTGTTTAGCTTTCTCTAATGACCCCCCACAGCATGAGGCTGCTATCACCACAGTTTTCCATGGGGATAGTACTGTGCAGATAAGGAGGAGTGGTTTCCTTCATACATGATGCTTGGAACTGAGGTTTATCAGACCAAATAATCTTATTTCTCACAGTCTAAAAATCTTTTACCTATTTTTTGGCAAATTCAAAATGGGTTTTCATGCATCTTCACTGAGGAGAGTACTGAGTGTGATCACACCACCATAAAGCTCAGATTGGTGGAGTGGCAGTGATGTTTGTACTTCTGTAAGTTTCTCCCATTTAAAAATATAATCATGGGGCATAACTAGAGTGATCATCAGCTTCTTGGTCACCAGTCTAACCAAGTCCTTTTTCTATCAATTAATTTCTTCCATTAAGGATAATAGTGTCTACATGCTTCTGTCAACCTTTAGTGCAGAAGAATTTTTTTCTGAACTCTTTCCAAGATCTGTGTCTTGACACAGTCCTGTCTCTGAGCTCTACAGGCGGTTCTTTTGACTTCAGGGCTTGGTTTTTTCTCTGATATGCATTTCCAGCTGATAGACCTTTTTTTGAGAGGTGTGTGCCTTTCCAAATCATAACCAATCAGTTGAATTTGCCACAGGTTAACTTCACTCGATGTGGAGTAACATCTACAAACAATATTGGAATGCTCCTGAGCTAAATTTCAGGTGTGCCAGAAATTAATACTTGAATACTTATGTAATGTAATTATTTCAGTTTTTAATTTTTTTATAATGCATTATTATTTTTATTATTTAATTTACAAAATTCACAAATCTGGTTTTGTTTTGACATTATGGTGTATGGAGTGTAGACTGATGTGAAATAAACTAATTTAAAGTAGTTTAACAAAAGACAACAAAACAAAATCTGGAAATGAAAAGGGTATGAATACTTTTGCAAGGCATTGTATACATATATAGATTAGTAGTTAGATTAATAGTTAAACTTGGCAATTAAGCAAATGAGAAGAAAATCAAATTCATACTGCATTCATCTGCAGTATAAACAGCCTGTATATTTATATGCTGTTGATTACCACTGATAATTTCAGCTCCTCACCTCTCAATATGTACATGCAAACAGGAAGCGGGCCTTCAGTATTTACATGCACAGTGAATTAGTAGGTAAGTGGGCAGTGTTGCAAAAGGAAAAAAAAAAAGCACACTATTTCACAAGCATAACTATAACACTTGTGTTGCCCACTCATTTATACAAGTCAAAATCATTATCTGTGGTAATCAATGGCATATCAGAGTTGCCATCCAAAGAAATATTGTTTAAAGAAGTCCACTTCCAGAACAAGAATGTTCAAATAATGTACTCACCCCCTTGTCATCCAATATGTTCATGTCTTTCTTTCTTCAGTTGCAAAGAAATTATGTTTTTTGAGGAAAACATTTCAGGGTTTTTCTCCATATAATGGCCCCGAGTGTGATCTTTCAAAATGCAGTTTAAATGCGGCTTCAAATGATACCAAATGCGGTTGTAAACGATCCCAGCCGAGGAAGAAGGGTCTTATCTAGCTAAACGATTGGTTGTTTTAATCAAAAAAATACAGTTTATATACTTTTAAATGGCAAACGTTCATCTTGTCTAGCTCTGCCTAAACTCTGTGTATTCTGGTTCAAGACAAGTTAGGTTATGTCGAAAAACTCATCAATCATATTTTCTCCCTCAACTTCAAAAATCATTTAAAAATCATCCTACATCACTGTAGAAGTACCGACCCAGTTTTTGTGAACATGCAAAGAAAATCAAACACACTTAACAAAAAAGGTAAAACAGCAATATAGGATGATTTTGAAGTTGAGGGAGAACATGAGATAGGAGTTTTTCGACATACCCTAAACTGTCATGAACCAGAAAAAAAGAGTTCAGGCAGAGCAAGACAAGATGAACGTTTGACATTAAAAAGTATATAAATTGTATTATTTTTAGGAAAATAACCGATCGTTTCGCTAGATAGGACCCTTCTTTCTCGGCTAGAATCATTTACAACCGCATTTGGAATCGTTTGAGGCTGCATTTTAACTGCATTTTGAAAGTTCAAACTCGGGGCACCAGTGAGAAAAATGCTGAAATGTTTTCCTCAAAAAACATTTCTTTACGACTGAAGAAAGAAAGACAAGGGGGTGAGTACATTATCTGTAAATTTTTGTTCTGGAAGTGGACATCTCCTTTAACATAACCCAGATTATTCCTTTATTCTTGAGATCACTGGTTGAGGTGTAACTGTTAATTAGTTTTTATTTCT
Organism: Labeo rohita; assembly: GCF_022985175.1. Classification (NCBI taxonomy): domain Eukaryota; kingdom Metazoa; phylum Chordata; class Actinopteri; order Cypriniformes; family Cyprinidae; genus Labeo; species Labeo rohita. Next base: position 32,607,116 of record NC_066869.1, on the reverse strand, counting down.
GTGTGTATACAGAAGTGGACGTTGACATAGAGGGCATGGAGTTCACACCAGGTGAGGGTGATAGCGTGGACAGTGTTAGCGATGGTGAGGACCACTACAGCCTGCAGAGCAGTTCCAGCGATGGAGGCCACCATTCACATTCCCACAGATTACAGGCTCACATCTGCTAGGCCGTGTCAGACCTCAACAGTGTGTCACCTTCAACATACCCATCAGCCACTCCCCAGCTGGCAGGAAGCACCTGGCTGATTTCCACTCCTCAGAACACTCTCTCCCCTCTCAACCTTTGCAACGCTTTATATCAAACCCTCCCTAACCCCATAAATACACACAGACAAGCAATATGTGGTTTTAGTAAGAACATGTGGTGTGGTAATGCAGTTTTAACTTGTCTGTTCTGCTGTGCATGTATGAGAAACTGTGGCTCTGTTCCAAAATCTAGTAACTGCCTTGCTGCCTATCACCTACATAAATGCAGTATCCTAACTGAAAAGGAAAAAAAACTCTACATAGGCTTGCTTATGTGTATCTCACAAAGCAGCATGATTTTACTGTGTACTTATTGGCTGTGTTTACACTTGCACAAAATCTGATTTTTTTTTTTTAACTCGCATCTGATATAGATCAGATATTGTCGCACATGTATAAAAACAAAAAGCTGCACAAGTTCTTTTTTTTTCAAATTCGTTTTGCGCCACTTCCAAATATAGTTTTAAATCCGATACATATTTGATATCGGGAAATCTAACCTATTATCTAAACATGTATATGATTCATAATGGAATTCCGCACCACCACAGGTGAGAGTGACATATTTACCCACATTATAACTATTCTTAATGTCATATTATGAAGCACACATGCCTGTACGCACTCGCACAAAACTGGCACAGCTTGCTTGATTAAGGTGGAAACTTTAGGTTAGGAAATAGTTTATGCACACACAGAAACATTCAGGAGAACAGAAATCCGCCCAATTAATTTTCTGAATAAATTAGATTCTCTACTGAATGCTAGACTTTATTTTTCCATAACAAAGTGATAACGTTGCTGATTTTGAAGTACTTTATTTAATTTAAATGAGTCTCACCACGCTATTAATAAACGGAAATTACAGTTATTTTTAATCTGTTCAGTTCAGATTTGTGCATTAATGTAAACACAGCCTTTGGTAAGTAAGTCTATAATACCCGAAATCCTAATTAGGTAGGCAGGTCACTAGGTTTGTGAACAGGGCTTGCTTGTGTGTCAGTTCATTTTCCATCATGGGTTTGAACAGAATTCTTTTGTGGTTCTTGAAAGTGCAAGTCGTAGCATTAGGCACACTAATAAGACTCCCTAACAGACTAATGGACAGGGAGCAAACGGACAGAACTTCAGGGCACTTCTAGGAATCAGTGGATTCTGTTTTCAGTATTCACCCTATGCAGTTAAATTGACCATGAAGATTCATTAATTGGCTACTTTTTTGTAAAAGAAAAAGAATATTAATATCTAGTGGTTGATTCATATTTAAAGCATTCAGCTGAGCAAAGAAATGGTGCTATGCAAATGCATCAGTGCAGTAAACTTTCAGTAGTAAATGATGTAGCAATAAACTTGGAAAGCTATGGCTTTCTGATGCAGTGAACTGATTCTGGACCAAGCCTGAGAGACTTGAGAAGATGAGTAGCTCTGTTCATCTTTTCACCTGTTTTGTGTAGATTATGTGTGTGTATGGCCAGCACTCAAACTGACAAGTCAAAACTGTATGACCATACCATGTGAAGGTGTAGGGGTGGGAAAAGCTCTTTGTTGAGGAGTTGGTACTGTCAGAAAATTATATTGATGCTTTTAGTCCATTGTCTTTCCCTCTAACTTACTTGCAATAATTTTTGAAGCCTTTTTCCTTCAGCAGTATATATGCAGTGCAGTGTGCAATATTCAGTATATAAAAGAAAGTTCTTTGTGCTGGGAATTCCAACGCCTCACAGACAGTTCCAGTCTTCAAAGCAGGTTAGACCAAAATAAATGAGAGAAAGTAACAGAGGGAAAAAAAAATGTATATTTGAAAAAAGAAGCCAAAAAAAAAAAATATTGGTCACTGAAAGTGATATTATATTTTCTGTAGTAGCTTTTGTATTATATTTTCCTAAATAGTCTTTGATTAAAAGACAAATATAAAAGTATATGACAGAATATAAGGCCAGGCTAAATTTGTTTGGGAGAACTCTGGCATTTGTCCCTAACTGTCATGCTGTGCCTTGACTTGTCGTATCCCTGTTCTTTTCCTCATCTCTTTCATACATCCCTCCAACCCTACTCAAAACCAGCCTGCCAGCCACCCCACAGCTTCCTTGTCCTTTTGATGAGAAATTTGGGTTAGTCACCTCTGACCTCCATTTTTTTTTAAATTCCTCAAAAACGTGTTTTTCATTCTGCCATCCAACATCATTCACATATGTGACACTGGTCATCTTCTCTTGTGGCAGCTCGTCTCACACCATTGAAAAGCGTTATCTAATCGACTCTGCCCTTGAGGCTCTTTTCACAGTTTTTTTTTTTGCTTCATAATAGCTGTCTTGTTTTGGTCTTTATGCCTGTGATGTGTTTTTTTTTTTTTTTATTTTATTTCAAACAATGAAGTGGAAGACCTTGGGAGAAGAGCATTGGAATCAATCATTAATGGCAGCTCGAGTCCTCCCCACACTCTCCCAACGGTAGTTCCTGTTTAGTGTTAAAGTGTGCTTAAGGCGATCATAGTATTTGATCCTCTGCCCATAAGAGCAAAGATACAGCAATATGATTATTTTGTTTGTAAAGGAGTGGGGTGTATTAGAAAGCAGCACTGTTTCAACATTATGGTGCACATTGTGACCAACTCATTGAGTTTTTTTTTTAATCTCTCCATTCTCTGCAAACACTGAAAGGAGGATGGAAGCCCATTTTCTGCCATGGAGTAATAAATTATAAAAATAATCATTTAAAAATCGAAAAAATAAATAAAAAAGGTAATTGTGACCTTTTGTCTCACAATTTATACTATAAACTCCGAATTCTGATGTTTTCCACAATTGTAAACTGAATTTTGAATTTACATCTTATATCTCACAATTGTGACATTTCTTCATGAAATTGTGCGTTTTTATATATGACTTTATAATTTACATAAAAATGTATATAATAATTGTGAGATATAAACTCAGAATTGCAATTACGTCTAATATTTTTTTATTTCATAGCAGAAATTGGCTTCCAAGGGAGGGGGATTTTGTTTTTTTATTTTGTTTTGTTAAGTTTCGTTTTATATCTTTTTTTGAAGCTTTTTTTAAAGCTACATTTTTATGAAGAGTTTACATTTATGTCATGGATATGCCTGACTGTTGTAGCAAAACTATTCTTTTTCAGTGTGTTTTGGTATGTTGATCAAGTGACTTTTTAAAATCGGAAAACCTCTTGCACAGAACCTCCCATTAATGCAATTAGGCATGAGATTTCATAAAATCTCTAAGAGATTGTAGCTTTCATTGGCATTATCTAAGAAGTCACATGCCAAATATGTGAAATAAAGCTAAAGCCAGTTTCCAATGCGATGAAAGAATATCTTTGTGACAGAGACAGGGCTATTCAGTGGCTGCATTTTTTTTGTTTTTTTTTTTTTGGAAAGCTTTAAAACACTAAAATGTGGGTATGTCAGCAGACAGGCACGGATATAATTATGTGGAAAGTGCCAGGTGTCCGAGGATTTTAAATGTGTGTTCCATCCCTCAGATGAGGAAAGAAAAAAAAGAGACCAGGAAGACACAAATGATGATACTTTGTGTTTTTCTGTTTTATGCAGAACATGTATGATTGAGAATACTCAAAGTCGGTGCAGCAGGATAGCAAGATGGGATAAAGACAGGCAGTGAAGGCTACAAAAAACAGCCCAGAGTGACCAAGAAAAATATATAGCTATAAAAAAATTCCTTTTACCTTTGTTATTTACATAAAAGCACTAGAAGAGAAAAAGAAAAACGATTCCTGCCATATAGATTTTCTTAGATATAGACTTTTATTTTTCTAACCCCTTCCAATTTTGGGAGGCATCAGGTGTAAGATCAGATTTCTATCTTTATATGACTATAGATTTGTGACCCATATTTTGTGCTCACTTTTCTTCTCCCCGGCTTTTATTTGTTTTGTGTTCATGGAGCAGATGGTTGACAGGTCAGAGTGTGTGGCGTAGCTCACCGAACGCTTGCGTTTTAGCATGAGGAAAAACTTTGCAGAAAAGAGGAGATTGCGAAAGGGAGGGTTCTGTGCCAGAGACCTGTGAACAGATTTCCTTTTAGAAAACAAGTAATATGCATTCAGATGTTGTATAATATTGTAAAGGTGTTATTTTTTTCTTGTGTGTGTGTCTGTGTGTACGTACACATATTTACCTGGTGCTGGCTATATTTGAGCCCACACTCTAAGGTATTATGTATTCTTGTATTGTAATATAAGTAATTAAAATGTTTTATACATACTGGCTTTACAGTGTCATTATTTGTAACACTCTTTGTAGTATATATATATATATATATATATATATATATAGCTTTGTAGTGTAGTTCATTTTTGCAAAAAAGAAAAAAAAAAGATTATTCTAAATAGTTTCAATCTATATACTTCAAAAACAATGCAACAGAACATGAAGATGTGTACATTTTTCTTATTTTGACTAATTATCATATTTTTTAATTTAGTACTGCCCTGCGTAAGCTACAGAAGATACTTACATGTTTCCCAAAAGACAAAATAAGTTAAATTTACCTTGATCTTCAAAAGTTTTCACCCCTGGCTCTTAATGCATTATTTTTCATCCGAGAGTGTTTGAACCTTTTGTAATATTTGTATATGAGTCCCTCAGTTGTACTCAGTGTGAAAAGATGGACCTCAAAATCATACAGTCATTGTTGGAAAAGGGTACAAATACATACATGCTGAAATGCCTATAAAACAGTGGGCAGTTAAACTGTTGAGGACAAACAAGGGACTCATGAACAGCTATCACTAAATAAAAAAAAAAAAATCCATGCTGTGGATCATTCAGGTAACAACACAGTATTAAGAATGTACACTTTTAAACTGTCATTTTTATAAATTCAACTTATATCACAATAATCCATAATCCATAATAACATTTCCTGCAGTGAAAAAGTCCATCTCCTGTTGTCCTCTCACATTAGAATTTACAGAAATATATATATATGTTTATTTTGACCGTTTACTTGTAAACTATGCTTGATGTGTGCATATTTCTCTCCAGATTCAGATGAGATTACTTTTTCATTGGAGGCAGCAACAGTTTAAACATCTTGATGAATTTGTTTATCCAAACATGCAACTTTTCATGTCACAAGATGTCAAATAAATGACTGGATTTGTTTAGATTACTTGTGGATTATTATGGTGTTTTTATCAGCTATTTGGACTCTCGTTCTGACAGCACCCATTCACTGCAGAGGATCCATAGTTGAGCAAGTGATGTAATGCTAGAATTCTCCAAATCTATTTTGATGAAGAAATAAACTGATCTATATGTTGGATTTTGGATGGCCTGAGGTCAAGAATAAAACTAATATCCATAATAAATAAACATATTGTAATACTGAGTGAGTGTCTGCTATCAACTAAAATTAGAGGAAAGTGCCTATACCAGGTTTCTAAATTATAAATTAATTGTTGGACAGCTCTAACACTGCATTAGCTGTGTCTTGTGGTCCTTCACTGGTCCTGTTCCCCTTTCTTCTTTCCTGTTGTTTCTGGTCTGTCTGTACTATCAAAATAAAAACAAAACAGCCCATAAATATAAGCCAATGCAAAGTGATATACCATTTTAAACAGGAATATTAACATTAATTGTTTCATTTGTAATCAAATTTAATAATGCACAATGCCATGTGCTGCACATTATTCACAGTTTCTTAAAGACACCCATATACCAGCTATAATGAGGTTTGATATTCAGAATATTATACAGCAGTACAACAATTTGTTTTCTTTATAGAACATTTTCCAGCATTCTAACTTTGCTGACGTGCAAAATACAGGGAAAAATATAGACAGATTTTGCCCAAATTGGGGTAAAACATATTTTATAATGAAATATTTGCAGTTTATATCTCAGCAAAGAGTTACTGTTGAACCATAAATGAAGAAAAATAGTTTTTGCCCACAAAATTATGTAGTTCTAGATCAGTAGGGCCTAGCATGGCCATGCTAAATGCTAAACAAAACACTGAGCTCCTCTGTCGAAGACTGCAAAGGCAATTATTTGAGTAACTCACGACCTCGTGTGGTATGTGGTGCATATCGTCACAATCGTTATTCGACTCCAGATCAGTGGGAGTCGCTGTGTAAAAGCTCGATATTTATGTTGATGTTCCTGAGTTCGCTTTGCACTCTGGGAGGTTTGTCCTCTTTGGATGTCATTGTAAATTCTTCTTTATTGGGGAACTAAGAGAAAATCAGTATGACTGGATACACAGCGGATGAAAAACTCCGCTTTGAGCAGTTGACAAAGCTTCGGCGGCAGTGGCTTAAAGATCAGGAGCTTAGTCCACGAGAGCCCGTCGTTGCACCTAAAAAAACTCGGGCCCATCGAGCGATTCTGGTCTGGATTTTTGCAGCCCAAGACACTCTGGAGATTATACGTGAGTTTATGCCATAACGTTATATGATCTATATATGTATATTCTGATATATCTAGAGTAAAAAAAAAAAAGTATGATTTATGTAAGTAACATGCACTTGAACGGAATCATATGGGCATTTTCAGGTCAGAATAACGTTACTAACATAATTATGCAATTTTGTCTTGTGTTCTTGTTTTGCGGATGAACCAGACATTTAAAGCCTACAATGCCGGTGTTTTTGCTGTGACACGGATTCTAATCCCAGCCTGGATCGTGCATTACTATGTGAAGTACCACGTCAGTGTAAGTTCATGCTCCTGTCATATTGTTTCATCTACAGTTAAACAGCTTTCATTGAACAGAACTGTAATTTGTGCACTGTCCTAAATTGACATGGAATTCCAAGCCACAGTAAAGGCTATAATTGTCGAGGTAATTCTAAGACCTTTTTGTTTATAAGATTATAAGAATTATAAGATTCCCGTATACAAACCAGTCAAAAGTTTTTGAACAGTAACATTTCTGCTCACCAAGCCTGCATTTATTTGATCCAAAATACAACAAATGCACAGTAATATTGTGAAATATTTTTATTATTTAAAATAACTGCTTCCTATTTAAATATATATAAAAATGTAATTTATCCCTTTGATCAAAGTTAAATTTTCAGTGTCATTACTCCAGTCTTTAGTGTCACATGATGCTTTCTAGCGTGAAATCATTCTAATATGCCGATTTGCTATTCAAGAAACATTTTTTTTTTAATTATTTATATTACAGTTGATTTATTTTTTAAAAAGTTGTTTTTTCCAAGTAATCTTTGATGAACAGAAAGATCGAAATATTATTATACATTGTACTAAAGCATTATACAATTAAATTTTTTTGTTTTGTTTGGTCATCTTTTTAGCAAGGATGCTTTAAATTGATCAAAAGTGATGATAAAGAGAACTTTCTATTTATAAAAGAAACCTGAAAATTTTCTACTTAGCTGTTAGCTTCTAAATAATAAGAATAAGAATCTATGTTTTTTGAACAGCAAATGTGAATATTAGAATGATTTCTGAAGGATTATGTGACGAGCAATGATGTCAAAATTCAGCTTTGAAATCACAGGAATAAATTACATTTTAAAATATATTCAAATAGAAATCAGTTACTTTAAATAGTAAAAGTTCAAAATTTGACTGATTTTGCTGTACTTTGGGTCAAATAAATGCAGACTTGGTGAGCAAAAGAAACTTAAAAAACATTAAAACTCATACTGTTCAAAACCTTTTGACTGGTAGTGTACATGTATATTTAAATTTATAATTTTAAATTAGATTACAAATATATATTATTGAAGTATTTTAGGGAGAATTCACATTCCAGAACAGTACAGGATGCTTGGTTTCAGTTAAGGAATTATTCATATTAATGTAGCATTTCTTTCAATTTAGTATAATGGAGAGAACAGATAAAAAGCGTATTAGTAGTAGTAGAAGTATATTTTTTGTTAACCCTAAACTATTAAAAAATTCATCTTTTTGATACATTCAATAAGTGTAATGTAAATATTTGCATAAAAAGTTGTATTATGTGTACAAAGTGTGCAGATAAAATTGTACAATCAAATATCCTTGTGCTTTGGCTGATCATTATCATGCTTAAATATAAAGCTGAAATAGATATTTTTTGTTTCCACAGAAAATGCCGTATGGAATTGTTGCTCTTAAACCCAAACTGTATCCTGTAAGTATATTTGGTCTAAACAGTGGGTCTCATTTACTAATTTATGCATATTCAAACTTATCACGAAAGCTTTCCGTGTAATTCACAACGTGTATACGCACATGAATTTGTTTTTAACCTCATATAACACTGTTTAAAGACATAGTACATAGGTTATATAGATTATTAAGACAAGCCAGAGTATGATTTTTGCATATGTGTCCTTTTTAGTTGTTGCTAAAAAAATTTTCTTAAATTTAGAATAAATTTTAGTACAGAAGTTTTAAAGAATCATGATTTGTTTGTGAAAATGTTCATACACAGGTTTCACGCACAAATTTGAATTAGACCCAGTATTTACACACTAATAATCAGAAGGTGTATGTAAATTACCTTCAAATAATCATTCGTTTTGATGTTTCTGAATGTTCTCATGCACACCTTCTTTGCTCGTGTATGTTTTTCAGGGAGACACCATTTTGGAAACAGGAGAAGTTGTCCCAGATCTTCCTGAAGCAGACGGTCATGGTCATCATTGAAGATGCCAGTTTATATTCAGTATAGACATGCCTGTCAGCGCTGGTTGTAAAAACATATTTGTGTGTATACTATGTCAATAAAATTTATTATACAGAGTCTGTATGCCTATTCTGTGCCTTTGAGTGACAATAACACACCCTCTTGGGAAGATCTTGATTAAAATTATTATCATTAAAATTAAGCTTGCTTATTTATTTATTTATTTATTTATTATTCATTTTCTTCACACATCTCACATGCAAGAAGAGTCTTGTATTATTTTAATTAAAAAATACAATGAAACGCCAAGAGACAGTTTTGACAACCCATTTGTTATTGCATCGTTTTAAGAAAAGTATCAAAATTCAATCATTAAACATCAAATTTGTCTATTTGTTTGAATATTAGAATACTAAATTAGAATATTGTCTTTAATGCTACCCAAACTTTGTCGTTGCTAATTAGTCAACAGTTTTCAGAGGTGTGAATGTTTTAGTATTTTAAAATTATTAAATGAAAAGCATAAAACACCTAGAAGGAACTATATTCTCTGATATGTCATTAACACTTCAAATTTTCATTACTTTGGACGTTTGTCTTACACAAGGTTGATGGGCTTTTATTTTGAAGTGAAAAACAGGAAGTTTTAACATTTTGACAGCATTTCACTTCCGAAATGTTCTTGTTTTGTTACGTCATGATGACCAACATTGGTTATGTAGACCGACTGAGAATTGTATCGTTTTTTGGTCGTTAAGCGCTTTTTATATTTTGCAGCTGTAAAGGTTTAGCAATAATCCGTAAGATACAATGCATTACAGACTTCTTGGATATCGCGTATTGATCTTTGAAACGGCGCTGGTTTGTTTGGCAGTAAGTTAACGTACTTAAGATCTTCAGATCAACATGTTTTTGTGTATTCTGTGAAACATAACTACAATTGTTAAACAGTACAAAACCTAATGCTCTTTCGTTTGTTTCGAATATTGAAGAGAGATGCTCCCAGCGGAATTCAGAGGATCTAAGTACTCCGAAAGTTTCAACAGATACATAAAAGAGTAAGTTGAAAACAATTTTGAAACCGACGGTTTTCATGTTTTTTCTTCCTTTCTGTTTATTATATAACTGTATTTCTTGTGCTTAAATACACACAAAAGCCGATACGACAACTTATGGGTTTGTTTATATTCTGTAAACATGTTAAAATACCAATATTATGAAATTTCTGTCAGAAATTAGTTTACTACTAGTAAGGCAAAGTAATTATATGTGACCCTGGACCACCAGTTATAAGTAGCACCGGTATATTTGTAGCAATACATTGTGTGGGTCAAATTATTAATTTTTCTTTTAGGCCAAAATTCATCAAGATATTAAGTAAATATTGTTCCATTAAGATATTTTGTAAACTTACTACCGTAAATATATTATTAACTTAAATTTAGAATTAGCTGTGTTGCTAATAACTTAATAACTTAATTTGGACAACTTTAAAGGCGATTTTCTCAATATTTCGAATTTCTGCACTTTTGTACTAGTAATGATCCTTATAATCCTTATTTATTACATTTTTGGATGATGTATAAATCTCAGTTTCAAAAAATTTGACCCTTATGACTGGTTTTGTGGTCCAGAATCACATACGAGTAAACACGATCACAAAAATGCTATTTATGTGGCCACATATTACTAAACAGTGGAGCTGTTTTGTTCAAATAATACTTTATTTAAGAAGTACTATGCTGCTGAATATGGTTTTCCTTTCTAGAATTTTACTTTTCTAACAAAACCCTTTTCTTCATTATCATATCAGGACTTTGACTTGATCCTTCTTAAAAATCAAAATCAGTTGTAATTCATTCTTAATTTATTATTAATATCTTTTCGTTTATAATGTTATTTAAATATTTTATCACTAAAATGTAAATGCAAGTAGCCTAATAATAATTCAAATTTTTCTTCCAGCAGATTATGGCATCACCACAGATGAAGGAGCGCCTATCAGGTGTTGTGTTAAACACTGTATCAAAAGGAGCATCTCCAGAATCAAAATGCCCAATATGTCTGGATCATTTCAAAAACATATCATATCTTGATGTGTGCTTGCATAAGTTTTGCTTCTGCTGCATCCATGAGTGGTCAAAGAACAAAGCAGAATGCCCTTTATGCAAACAGCCATTTAATTCAATTTATCACACCATTAAGTCCGAAGATAACTACAAAAGGTTTGACCTGCGACCAACTGAAAATGGCTCATTTGGCAACATGGCAGGGCAAAGATTCAGGTATCGCACCACGCTTACAGGCGACCGCAGACCAGCACCGAGGAGAACGTCTCCTCCTCCTGACCATGGGGTCCTGTTTGAGGGCCTGAGAGGATCTCTACCACAGCGGCACAACAGAGATCTCCATAGCATGTTAAGGAGGTTGGCAGTGAGACAAAGAAGAGAGAGAGAAGGAAGGTCTGTGGGAAGTCTTCAGGATCAAGAAGTGGTTAAATTCAGACGGGCCTTGTACAGAAGAGGTGTGCGAGTCCAGAGAGTGCAGGATGGTGGCCGCACCAGGGAAACTTCTGCAGAGTTTTTCAGAAGAAATCCTGCTTGTCTTCACAGGCTTGTGCCTTGGTTGAGACGAGAGTTGACTGTTCTGTATGGTACTCACGGTTCCCTTGTCAACATAGTGCAGCACATCATCATGACTCTGATCACTCGAAGTAACTTGGACGACCAGGCTGTTGCACATGAGCTTCGGCCCTTCTTGCTATCCCATACAGAGCACTTCCTACATGAGTTTCTAAGTTTTGCTCAATCCCCGTTCAACATGGAGGCATATGATCAGCGTGCCGTTTATGACTTGCCACGGCCCTCCGGAGAGAGTAGCAGTTCAGAAACCTCTGTGATCGCCATCTCTGAGGATGAAGGTGATTCTTTAGTGTCAGGATCCCAGGACTATGCCACTCCTAGTGTGACCTTAAGCCAAACAGCATGGGATGATGAGACCCCAGGGCCATCCTACTCCTCAGAGCCATCTCAGGTATTACCTTTCCATGTGAGGGACTCGGATTCTGATAGTAGCGTAGGGGAAGCAGTAGGGTCTGTTGCTGCTGTGCCACATCAAGACTGTCCAGCAAATACTGCCACTGTTGCAGTGGAGGAGGAGCGTTCCTCCGGCAGTGATGAAGATTGTGTTATTGTCGGCTATGTTAAGCCAGTGTCAGAAAGGACACCAGAACTGGTCCTGCTTTCTTCTGATTCGGAACAATCTGAGCAGAACGCAGAGCTCCGGAGCCCACGGGCACCCCAACACATTCGTTTCTCTTCAGAGTCTGATTTGTCTCCCAATAACACTCAGAGACCCTTGAGGAGGCCAAGTAGATGCTCTCGCTCATCTGAGAACACCTCTAAAGATAAATATGGCTCAAGGCATCATGAAAGGGAGTTGTCTGGATCTAGAGACCGATCCTCACGTAGCAGCAGGACACACTCCTCCTCTCGTAGCAGGAACCACCCATCGTCTAAAGAGGGGAAGCATAAACGGAGACGAGAAAAAGAGACAAGTCACCACACCTCATCTTATTGGCATTCATACAGCCATTACAGCCAAAGAGACAACAGCAGAAGATGCTATACAGAGACACGCTCATCCTACACCAGCTATTACAGAAGTGTTCACGATCACTCTCGTTCTCGTTCGCATAGTAGAAGGCGAAGCAGGGACCGTCAGGACAGAAGTCGTTCAAGGAGCAGGTCTAGAATCAACTCTTCCAATCGTCAGGACAGAAGTCGCTCAAAGAGCAATTCTAGAGTCGACTCTTCCAACCGTCAGAACAGAAGTCGCTCAAGAAGCAATTCTAGAATCAACTCTAGCTCCTCACGTCAGACATCACGGCATGATGAACATGGCAGGAAAAAGAAATACAAAACAAAGCATCATGAGGAACGCTCAAGGAAAAGTTCTAGCAAACTCTTCACCGAATCGGATGATGCAAAAAAGAAAAAAAAGAAGCATCACAAAAAGTTAAAGAGGAAAAGCAGGAGTCCCAGCAGAGAGGATAAATCTGAGGGTCACAGTCGGAAACATCACAAGAAGAAGAAAAAACACAAGAGGAAGAGCAGGAGACATAATAGTGATGAGAGGGTGGAAAAAAGCAGCCCTGTTCTCATTACAATTACTAGTGACTGTGACAGTGACAGTGCTGACCCCAGTGAACCCTCAACTAGTAATATCTGTGCATCTGGCTCCATTGTCACAATAGCAAATAATGCTACAGAAACTCAGCCGCTAATTTCTGGATTCGTAGACATGAAGCAAGAGTCCACTACTGAAACTGAATGTAGTTCTGCGGGTGATGCAGGAAATCAACCCAGACAGACAGATTAATGCCAATGCCTTTGTGAGTTTGTATGTTTGGTTTAACTCAACTCCTCAATTTGTGGTAAATAATAATTGACAAAGGACTATTGTTGCAATGCCCACATGTATTTTTAGTATTTTATAAATAGAGAAGGGATGAGTTTTAAATGTGATTTTGATTTGGTGGGGGGTTTCCTTTTTTTTCTTTAAAACACTTGTAAAGATATATGTACAGTACATGTACATTTGCATTTGTGACTTTGAAAATGTGATTTTGAAAATTTAAAACTCCCCTATGCAAGCGAGTTAACGGTCACCATTTTTCAAAGTTCAGTGTTTCTTTTGTATTTGGCTGTCTCAAATAAACCGAAAAGTGTGTTTATTTACTGAATGCATAATGTGTTTTTTTCGTGTGCACAGGTTTGCTTAAAATAGTCTGTGGAAGCAGTTCCATGCACAGGCATTCATTATTCCTATTCTTTCCAATGAAAGCCCATTTCTGACAGTGAATAGAAAATAAAAAAAGGTTATTGTGACTTAATTTCAAAAAGACATTTTTCCTCGGGATTGCGTGATACAAACTCTCAATTCTGACTTTTTTTCACAGAATTGTGAGATATAAACTCGGAATTGTGAGTCATAAAGTTACAATTCAGACTTTTTTCTCAGAATTGCGTGATAAACTCACAATTGCGAGAAATAAAGTCAGAAATTCAACAATTCTGACTTTTCATCTACATTTGCATCTAACAATTCTGTGGAAAAGTTTTTTTCTTCTCAGAATTGAGTATGTTTCTCAGAGTTGGGAGTTTGTCTTGCAATTCTGACTTTATAACTCGGAATTGCAAGTTTATATCTAACAATTCTAAGAAAAAAAAAGTCAGAATTGCAAGATGTAAACTGGCAATTGCCAGAAAAAAGGCAGAATTGTGAGATAAAAAGTCTGAACTCTGTCGGCGCCAATAGCCTTGTGGACGGTGCACCAACATATGGTCGAAAAACTCCTATCTCATTTTCTTTTCCAACTTTAAAATCTTCCTACATCGATTTTTCGAACTACCCAAACTGTATTTGAACTGGAACGCACAGAGTACATGCAGAGCTAGACAAGACAAGCATTTGAGGTTAAAAAGTATATAAATTGTCATTTTTCATTCCACTAGATAAGACCCTTCTGCCGTTTAGAGCCCTTTGAAGCTGCATTTAAACTGCATTTTGGAAGTTCAAACTCACGGGCACCATAGAAGTCCACTATATGCAGAGAATTCCTAAAATGTTTTCCTCAAAAAACATAATTTCTTTACGAATGAAGAAAGAAAGACATGAACATGTTGGATGGCAAGGGGGTGAGTAAATTATCTGTAAATTTTTGTTCTGGAAGTGAACTTGGATCCACTCTTGTGGGGAGATTGTTTCATTACTGTGATTTAGTTTATGTTGGGTGGGGACACATTCTCTTGGTTACACCACAGATAGGAGGCGCTAATGCACTTCTTCCTTTGCGCAGCGCCGTAAAACAGGAAAAAGAAAGGAAGCTGGTGTTTTTCTAACACGTGAAAGAAAATGGCATCGAACAGTCATGTAAAGGTAAATTTATATTATTATCATGAAATATATGGGTACACACATGGAGAAGATGTATGAAAGAAAATTGTTTAGGAGCTGGAACACTGCAGTGTTTTTACATCAACACGCCACTAACCAAATGCATTATTAGGGACCTGAAATGAAAATTACATGTTAAATTTATAATAATATCGTTGTGTTGAATGTGGCAGGATATAGCACTTCTCTTTACTTCCAACATCGGCAACCTGTTCGCACTTTATAGAGCATGATAATCATGTACCACTACATCCTTCTAACCGCTAAGCAGTTCTTCGTAGTTCTGTAGAGTCAAGACCAATGCCACTAGGTAATAACGCGAAGTTTCCTCAAGGGGCGCACTGGGGCTCAGAAAACCTGGGAGTGTACATGTGCTCTATATGTTAATATTTCTGAGGACGTGAAATACTTCTAACGCAATTATAATTGTAACGTTGTTTGGTCAGTAGATATCATTAGACTGCAGACTGTTTTGTATACACGATAATCTTTTCCCTTTATTCATTTGTAGCTGGCAGGAAAGGAGTTTCGGTTGTGACCGTTTTAATGTAAAAAAAAAAATCATATGTAACGTACGAAATATATGACCGCTATTATCCTACATTTGGATTTACATCGTTTGGTTAATCGTATGACACGTTGAAATCATTAAATTATTATGAAGTGACTCTCTTAACAGCCCCCTGATAAAAACTTAGCCCAATACTTTAGGAATAGTTCACCCCAAAATGAAAATTCTGCCATTATTTACTCACTTTCTGCTTGTTGCAAGTGAGTTTTGTTGAAAACAATAGAGGATGTTTTTAAGAATGTTGGTAACCAGACAGTTAATGGAAACCATTGTATTTTTTCCCATACTTTGGAAGTCAGTGGCTACCATGTGGTTTCCAACATTCTTAAAACAATTTTCTTTCGTGCACAAAAAAGAAACTACTTAAGGGTGACAGAATCTAACCCTTACATTTAAGCACTGTACAGTAACTTAATGTATAGTTATATGTAGAGGTTTAATAGGCTATTCTTGGCCCAGTAAAACTGTTTAATTACCAGACGAAGCACTACTTTAGATTAACTTTAGATTTAGCATGGATTTGAAAAGTAAAGTTTTAGAAAAGCCAATGTTTACTTCTTAATTTTCATATTCAATATATAACACTAGTCAGTAATATTAATAATTTATCCTAACAGACACTTTTTTTCTAGTTTTTATTGTTTGGGGCCTATTTAGTATAACTGCAATGTTCACAAACATTTTTACGTATTAAATGAATTAAAATGGGATAGTTTAGTCAAATAAAAAACTCCATCATTCTCATGTCAGTTGATATGCTTGGATTGACCTGGCTGCAGTAGCTTGTAACCCGTCAATGGTATGCTATTATAATGCTAAAACTTGAACTACAAAACTGAATGAACAGCTGAAAACAAAAACAAGCGTTGTTGAATGAATAAATTCTAAAAAAAAAAAAAAAAGATTGAGAAACAGATCAAAATAAAAATAATTTTCAGTGACGTTCTTCTATTCTGATGGTGTTTAGCAAACTATCTAGGTCTAGGAAATCATCCAGGTTCGGTGGCTTGGCTGTCCTCAACCTCAGTGCTTAAGGCTCTATTGCTTCTGGAATACTAGATTCTGATTTTTCAATTGTGGCCTTTAGCGGTCAGATATTTCCTAATGTTCATCATGATCTATGTCAGCACTGTTCATCTGAGTATCTGAAACTGGCACTGCATGACTCATGTATCATGCAGTACAGTAAATACACTATCACAGACTTGGTCTCTCTTGTTGCATGCAAATGCAAATAGCACTGTTTTGCATCTATATATTGTGAAAATTGGCTGAATGTAATGTAAATGTGTGTGTATATATATTTTTAATGAACTACATCTTATGTGTTTTGTCATTGTAAAGTATTTGTGAGTGTTTGAAATGTTTTAAATAAATCAACCAACTGCAGACATCACAAATTCAGATATGTCTATAAAATATGTTCTCACAGATAGGAATAATTGGTGGATCTGGTCTTGATGATCCAGATATCCTGGAGGGAAGGACAGAGCGGTATGTTGTCACACCATTTGGAAAGGTGAGTGTCTCTGCAATTTTTGTCTGCTGTACTTTCTAGCATGCATGATTATGGTAGAGTACATTTGAAAATGAGTATATGCATTTGCTTTAAACTCAGAAGTTGAAATAATTGCAAATCATGGTTTGCTTTTAAAACATGTGTTCACAATGTTCTGATATCTGGTATACTTATTTCTTCCTCTCTTTTAACAGCCATCTGATGCTCTAATTTTGGGCAAAATAAAGAATGTCGATTGTGTACTTCTTGCAAGGTAATTACACTGGCTGGTATATACAATACAGTATACAATGCTTTGAATTATATTTGAAATATCTGCTGCTTTTGTATTTATCAAGAACAGAAGTCTAATCTAGAACTTTTTTTACAAGGCATGGGAGACAACACACCATAATGCCCACCAATGTCAATTACCAGGCCAATATTTGGGCCTTGAAGGAAGAGGGCTGCACTCATCTGTTAGTCACCACAGCATGTGGCTCCCTCAGAGATGACATCCAGCCTGGCGACATTGTTTTGATTGACCAGTTTATTGATAGGTTAGTGGTAATTTCTCTATAATCATTCATCATCACAATTTAAATTTTACACTCACTTGAAAAGGAACTTTTAAAAAACTTTTAAAAACCAACAATTGGAGAAAACAAACAACCCTGTAAACTATAGGGACCTGGAAACTTAAAGGGATAGTTAAAAGGAATGGTTCATTCTGTCATTAATTACCCTGCACTCTTAAAAATAAAGGCTCCAAAGGGGTGTTTTTACTGTGATGCCATAGAAGAACCATTTTCATTTCCCCAAAGAACCTTTCAATGAACAGTAAAAGATCCATTTAAAAATATAAGAACCCTTTTCCACTATAAAGAACCTTTTCTGCATTTGAAACGTTCTGTGGATGTAGGTTCTTCATGCACCCACTGATGCCAATAAATTATGTAAGTAAAACCTTCATTGCTTTCGATAATCGTGGAAGATGTGATTCAGAGGAGAAGAATTGTTGAATAAAGTTATTATTTTTGCTTTCTTTGCACACAAAAAGTATTCTTGTGGCTTCGTAAATTACGGTTGAACCACTGATGTCACACAGACTATTTTAACAATGTCCTTACTACGTTTGTGGGCCTGTGAACATTTCAGTTGCATTGCTGTCTATGCAGTGTCAGAAAGCTCTCGGGTTTCATCAGAAATATCTTAATTTGTGTTCCGAAGGTTTGGAACGACTTGAGGGTGGGTAATTAATGACATAATTTCCATTTTTGGGTGAATTATCTCTTTAAAACTCGTTGAACACAAAACCCTGGGAATATAAGAATGACCTTCCCAAAGCTTTATTTTACCATCAGTTCCTCAATTTATTTTGTTCACCCCTTAATTAAGTGCATTCAACTAACATGCATTATGTAAGGATGAATGTATGCGTGAGCCATAACAAACACAACAGTGCATCCAGGCATTATATCAAAAATAATATCACTATGACTAAATAAATGAGAAATGTTAGATTTCAGATCTTTCTGTTTGTTTGGGTTTTTTTATTGTTCTTGTTTTCCAAATAGTAAGCAACATTAATATTCAGGGAAGACAATTAGCTTACACTTTATTTGACTTTGAGCAATTTGGCCTAAAGACATGTACTTCTGTCTGTAGAACACCATTAGATTCATTGAGCCATTATAAATATCAGCAGTAACCAAACTCCTGCTCTTCTATTTTTTGTATTTTAAATGTTGTGTCTTATTGGTCTGTTGCCCAAAACCTGATCATTAAACAAAAAGCATCTCCTATCTCCATTTAATATTATGCTAAAGAGAAATGTTTCTTAAGGTACTTACAGTTTAGCTTAATGTAACAAACCTTTGAGAGAAAACAAACAGTACATCAAATACATCAAATTTCAAACTCTTTGGTGGTGTTAGACTGTTTGTTTGTTTGTTTTTTCATACATCAAATTTCAAACTCATTGACGACACCTTGTTTATTGTTGACGTGAACATTGGCCTGTATGATGGTTAGAATCATACTTGAGGATGTGAGTACAGAACTTGAGGATGTGAGTACAGAATGATATGTCCAGTGTTAGATATTTGTGATACTTACTTCTCATCTGGTGTGCATCTTATCAGTTTGGTTCATATTTAATTTTCATCTTAATTTCCACGCCAAAATGTCACACACCCCCTGAATTCAAGGACCACAAAACGTGTCCAGACATTCCATGATGGGCAGTCCTCCAGCCCCCCAGGTGTGTGCCACATCCCTATGGCTGAACCTTTCTGCAGCAAGACTAGAGAGGTCAGTGACATTTCCCAGTTCTCTGTCTGTCTTTCGTTCTCTGTCCGTTTTACTGTTCGTCTTACCATACTCTCATTCTTATTCTGTTTCTTATTCTTATTCCTTTATCTTACTTCCTCTTGTAGGTGCTCATGGAGGTTGCCCAAGGACTCGGTGTAAAGTGTCACACCAGAGGGACAATGGTGACCATAGAGGGACCTCGTTTCTCCTCTCGGGCAGAGAGCCTCATGTTCAGACAGTGGGGGGCTGATGTCATCAACATGACCACAGTACCGGAGGTGGTTCTTGCCAAGGAGGCTGGGCTGTGTTATGCTAGTATTGCAATGGCAACTGATTATGACTGCTGGAAAGAGCACGAAGAGGCGGTGAGCAGATAGAAACTTCTGTCTGTGTGTTTGTACAGTATGTGTGTGTATCTACTTATCCATATTTATGAACTGTTTTGTTTTGGCAGAAGTGAAAAAACAATATACAAGGGTTGGACAAAATAATGTGAACACCTGGGAAATAAGGAATATTTCTTTATAAAGGTGTTTTACCACCATTTGGCTTTAATACAGCTTCTAACCTTCTTAGAATAGATTCATACAACTTTTGAATAGTCTCCAGTAGAATTCCATCTATGTCTCCAAAACTGCCCAAAGGGCAGATTTTGAAGTTCATCCTGGTGCTCCAGCTGTCTAGGTTTTGTGGTCTTGACATCTATATATTTTTGCATTTTAGCATTGGTGTCTGTTATTACATTTTTAGCAGTTGTAGCTCTTTAATGGTTGCTGATTTTGTTAAAGGAGAAGTCCACTTCCAAAACAAAGATTCACATATAATGTACTCGCCCCTTCGTCATCCAAGATGTTCATGTCTTTCTTTCTTCAGTTGTAAAGAAATTATGTTTTCTGACGAAAACTTTTCAGCATTTTTCTCCATACAATGGAGTGGTATGGTGAATGTGTTTGAATGTTTGAATGTGGCTTCAAACGATCCCAAATGCAGTTGTAAACGATCCCAGCTGAGAAAGAAGGGTCTTATCTAGCGAAACGATTGGTTATTTTCATAAAAATAATACAATTTGCACTACCGTTCAAAAGTTTGGGTTCAGTACATTTTTATTGTTTCTTTTTTTTTGTAAGAAATTAATACTTTTATTCACCAAGGATGTATTAAGTTAATAATTAAAAGTTTATTAAAAGTTAATAATAAATAATTTACATTGTTATAAAATAGTTATATTTTGAATAAACACTGTACTTTTTAAACTTGTTATTCATGAAAGAATCCTGGAAAAAAAAAAAATCACAGGTTCCAAAAAATATTTGGCAGCACAACTGTTGATATTATCCAACACTGATCATTGTAATAACAAATCTGCATATTAGAATAATTTCTGAAGGATCATGTGACACTTAAGACTGGAGTAACAGCTGATAAAAATTCAGCTTTTCATCACAGGAATAAATTCTATTTTAAAGTATGTTAAAATAAAAAACATTATTTTATATTGTAAAAACATTTTGCAATATTACGTTTTTTTTCTATATTTTTAATCAAATAAATGCAGCCTTGATGAGCATAAGAGACTTCTTTAAAGACTATTACAAGTCTTACTGACCCCAAACTTTTGAACGGTACTGTATATACTATTTAATGTCAAATGCTCGTCTTGTCTTACACTGCCTGGACTATTTTTTTCTGGTTCATGACAGTTAGGGTATGTCGAAATATCACTGTTTTACCTTTTTTGTTTTGTTTGATCATCTTTGGATGTTCATATTGCAAAGACTGTGTTGGTGGTACTTGAAGCGATGTAGGATGATTTTGAAATGATTTTTGAAGTTGATTGGAGTTTTTCAACATTCCCTAACTGTCTTGAGCCAGAATACACAGAGTTCAGGGACAGTGAGACAAGACGAGCATTTGAGATTAAAAAGTATTTCAGTTGTTTTTTTTTTAATGAAAATAACCAGTCGTTTCGCTAGACAACACCCTTCTTCCTTGGCTGGACTCGTTTACAACTGCATTTGGGATCATTTGAAGCTGCATTTAAACTGCATTTTGGAAATTCAAAATCAGGGCACCATACCAGTCCATTATATTGAGAAACTGAAATGTTTTCCTCAAAAAACACAATTTCTTTACGACTGAAGAAAGAAAGACATGAACATCTTGGATGGCAAGGGGTGAGTACATTATATGTGAATCTTTGTTTTGGAAGTGGACTTCTCTTTTACAGTCACATCATTCTTCTTAGTGTTTGACAGTCTCTATCATTCTCTATCATTCATTTTGCTCACTTTTCTTATTTGCTGATGAGTTCTTGTCATGCTTTGTGTATGCATTCATAACCATAAAGACAAAACAAAACCTTAACACCAAAAAACTGGGCTGTTAAGGTTACAGATGCTCCTGCTGAACAGACTTCCATGATTTTTGTAATAGTTTGAATGGTCACGGATAAGTGATCTCGATGTAAAACTGATCGTGCAGTCCAAATCGTAAGTTGTAGAGACTTGAAACTTGGAGGGAAGGCTCACCCCAATCGGCCTGACAGGGGCGCTCCAGTGAACAAAAGTACAAAATAACTCATAACTCCGAAACCGTCAGTTGCAGGCTCAAGTGTCTCATGACGTTGAAATCCTTGGTTCATGGCGGACAAAACACATGTCTCAAATTTGGTGATTTCACATTTTTTTTAAAAAGTGCTTTTGCGAACTAGTCCTAAGTTTTTCGCCCAATCAGAACCAAGCCAGTGCAGAAATATTCTATCATTTTCCAAAAAAAGAACTTTCGACTCACCGTTGCAAAGGGATGCTGGCAACGAAGTTTGAGCACCTGTTAGACAAGCATAACAGAAGCCGGTCGGAATATCGCATTTTTCAAGGGTGTAAATGATTGTACGTTGTTTTGTTTTTTTTTCTTGTTTTTTTTTCTCACATATACGTACGATATTCGTATCTTACGATAGAACTTTTCATTCCAGACAACTTTGCCTCTAAGAACCACTGATGTCAATCAAATTGTTTGCTCAGTCTGGAAAAAAACACTGCAGTACAATTCTCTGGACTCTCTAGGTCAATAATTGTCAAAAAATTTTGAAATTTGCCCTTTGGGAGGCTATAATTGAGTTGTTTAGAAAAGGAGACTATCCAAATTTACCTAAAATCCTATAAAGCCTAAAGAAAAACTCAAAACTTCACAAAACCTGGTGAGCACATGCGACAGGTTATTCTAAACGAGCGTGCAGCGTTTTAAGGAGAAAAAAAACATAATATTTCTGTGGTAAATTACCTGTATTTGCCAAAAGTGCTTTTATAAACAATTGATTTAGGTGGTTACAGGCTTGCTAATTTTTTTTTTTTTTTATATATATACACTACCGTTCAAAAGTTTGGGGTCAGTACATTTTTATTGTTTCTTTTTTTTTTTTTTTTTTTTTTTTAAGAAATTAATACTTTTATTCACCAAGGATGTATTAAGTTAATAATTAAAAGTTTATTAAAAGTTAATAATAAATAATTTACATTGTTATAAAATATTTATATTTTGAATAAACATTGTACTTTTTAAACTTGTTATTCATGAAAGAATCCTGAAAAAAAAAAAAAATCACAGGTTCCAAAAAATATTTAGCAGCACAACTGTTGATATTATCCAACATTGATCATTCTAATAATAAACCTGCATATTAGAATGATTTCTGAAGGATCATGTGACACTTAAGACTGGAGTAACAGCTGATAAAAATTCAGCTTTTCATCACAGGAATAAATTCTATTTTAAAGTATGTTAAAATAAAAAACATTATTTTATATTGTAAAAACATTTTGCAATATTACTGTTTTTTTTTTTCAATATTTTTAATCAAATAAATGCAGCCTTGATGAGCATAAGAGACTTCTTTAAAGACTATTACAAGTCTTACTGACCCCAACCTTTTGAACAGTAGTGTATATGTGCTTAAATGCCTTAAAGCGCTTGAACCCCGGTAATCGCTGCTTGCAGTTATACTTTCTTTTTTGGAAGTCTGACAGGTTGCCCATTTCAAACATGGCTTGTACTAAACACTGTTGAATACAACCAGTGTTGGGATAGTTACTTTTAAAAGTAATGCATTACAATATTGAGTTACCCCCTTAAAAATGTAACTAATTGCATTCGTAAGTTACTTTTTATGGAAAGTAATGCATTGTATTACTTTTGCGTTACTTTTTATAATCTGGGCTGAGCTTACTTGTATGTTTTTAGTATAAAAAGTGGCACTTCTTGGCATATGTAAAAGCTCATTCACATCAAAAGTGAAATGAATAAGCCTCAGGCTAAAGGAAATGCAAATTCAGTTATTAACATATTTAATTATTGCATATCTGTACACACGTGACTGATGAAAATTGATTGGGATGATTGAATTTTTTTTGAATATCAAATCATTAGCAATTGTGACAAAAAGTAACTAGTAACTAGCTGCTTGTTGAATTGTATCTGTAATATTACTACTTAAATTATGTTAGTAATTATTTACACGACTAGTTACCAGTGACCGTAATATTATTACTGTAATGCACTACTAGTAACAAGTTACTGCCCAGCACTGAATACTACACTGATATACAATCTAGAGAATATAGACAATTAACAGATAAAAGAGAATTGTAATCTTTGTTTTTTCACTGTAGCATACATACAGTAAATGATATTAACCCCTACAATAATTTTGTGCAACCTCTGTATACAAAATAAAGTTGTTGTTTTTTTTTGTTTGTTTTTTTTATAATGTATAAAGTTTTCTGTCGGGGTGTTGGTTTGGGTTAGGTCCTAGTATTTATAATTAGCTATATATAAAAGCACTAAAAGCCCATTAGAGACACATGACACATTAGATAATTCTGTGTGTGTGTCTGTCTGTCTGTTTTAAAGTCAGTTGAGTTCAAGCCAGTAGTCTTTCTAAGCTGCGCGCATGCACAGCTGCACACTTCTGATGTTACTCCCACACAGACCAAAAAAATGTCTGAGCAGGAGACTAGTAAATGCGTGCGGTAAAAAAGCATAAGATTTCCTCAATCAGAGCTAAGTGAATGCACAGTGATTCAACTGAATTTTGTTTCCAACATAGGACGGTGCCAAAATACACACAAGGATTGCATGCTGGAACAGAATTGAGATTTCAGGTGCATTCCCAGGTCAAATGTTACCAAGCCCACAGAGACCATGCATGAATTTTTTTTTTTTCCAACTTGTTTCATCTTGAAATCATGATTCAATTTTTTTGTCAATGGAAAATTTGTATTTTAGGAAAGTCTCAAAAAAGAGAGAAAAGTAACGGTAATTAATATCTAATATTGAATTGTGTAATATTAAATGTATATAAAAATATATATTCTTGCCACATTGACCCTAATTGGTTTATTTTTACTATTTAAAATAGAACTATAAAAATAAATGACCTGATTAATAACTAAACTGAGTTATTTTGAAAGCTACTCTGTAAGTAACTTGGCCCTCTAACAGTTAAAAAAATAATACTTTATGCATCTTGCGAAATGCCATTGTTTTGGTTGTATGTTTGTTCTGCTTTTCTGCACTAATGAATGTGGTTTGAGTCACAAGTGTACACAGGAATAGAGGACATTTTAACTTTTTTTAACTTTAATTTTTTTTGTTTTTACCGGTGATTCTCTGAATTTGCACTTTTAAATTATGCATGGTCAATTTTCCTGGTTCGTTGTGGCAACAAATTTTCAGCTTCTCGCTACCCACAGCTGAAGCTTTTTTTTTTCTCTCTATTTACTGTTACCATTGCCTTAGGCTTACCTGACTAATGCCTATTCAAGGACATTTTTTTTTTTCATTTTGCCGGTAGAATTAATAAATAACTACAACCTTGGGCCCATATAAGCCCAGCTATTTCATTGGTCCTTATGTTTGTGACAAATCCTCACTTGAAAAAAAAATTATATTGAGATTTTTCCTTTTTTCCAGCACTGCTGTTTGAATATAGTGCCATAGATGAAAGCATTTGTCGCTTGGTTACACATGCCACATAAAAGCCCTTTGTTATTAGAAAAGTGTTTTTTTCATTCATTCATTCATTCATTTTGACAGTGAAACTGTATATAATCATTTGATGCCTTTTTAGAGAAACAACATAAAGGGCAAATGTGTTCAAAGTTGTTTATATCGTCTTACTTAAGAAAGATTTTTATAGGATATTCCTTTTTCAGTCAATAAACTCTCTGCAGATTATTGTTTCCGATAGCCGGACGACCGGTTAGGCTGGTAGTTTGCTGCAGTGTTTACTTCCCCTCGCAGTTCTGAGTCCTCCTTCCGAGTTCCTGCTGCTGACCTCTAGTTTTCACTCCCCACTTCACCACATCCTTCCGTCCCTGTCCTGTATTCTCATTCTCTCTCTGACTCATGCACAGACAATCACATATATTTTGCTGCCAACTAATTAGTCAGTTCCTCTAAAGGAAAACATCGGTGATAAAAAAAAAAAATTGTCTGTAGTTCAGTTTTCTTTTTTGATCACAAATTTTTCTTGTTGCTGTCTTAATACAGTAGGTTCACTGTAGATCCTGACATTGTGCATTCAAATTCTACAGAGGACAATGTAACTGTAGACAGCTAAACAGCTGACAAATTCTGGCATTAATTACAGACAATAGTCCATCTGTTGCTTGAGCATAAAATGTCTTCCAGTTTCAGTTTTTACTTGTGACAGGTTATTCATGACTCATGGCAACCTTATCTGAGTGGCTACAGGCAAATTTGAGAGTCATAGAGACTTAACAGTCTGATATCTGTTTTGAGGATGTTATCTGTTTCTAGAGGTAAAGTTTAATTTTAAGATGTGAATGTTTTTAGATCAAATTGCATTGCTCCTTTTACTGCCCACACAGTCAAACCTGCATATACCAAACGTTTTTATTTATTTTCTAGGTGTGTGTGGACAATGTTCTGAAAACCATGAAAGAGAATGCAAATAAAGCTAGCAGCATCCTGCTCACTGCAATCCCACAGATCTGTCAGATGGACTGGGAGAGCACAATAATTGCACAAAAAGTGAGTTTAAAGCTCTTTAAATTACATAAATGACTGACTTCTTTCAATATGTGTATTTATGTAATACATTTTTTTATATTATACTATATCTATGCTGAGTATGACATCTGTGCTTTCTGTTGTTGTCCAGATGATGTCACAGTCGTCAGTAATGTTGCCCAAACATTAAAGTATCCGGCCATCAAGATGTGGTGTCCACAACTGCAAACATGTATCTGTAAACAAGTGTGATGTTCCTACCACTGTTAACCTAAATAAAAAAGGGGGGTTGTTTGTCATCCACTCTGACACGGCTGATATTTTTCTCTTCAAAATAGTGTTTGTTTAAAAGTGTTATTAGAAATATGCATGGATGCATTGCCAGAGGACAGGATCTATTGATTATCACACTGTTTTTCAGTGCCTTTTAATAGTAGCAGTAGTGTTGTTACACCATGATGTACCTTGGATATAAATGAAAATACAAGTATATAAGTATTTTGGTTGGATATATAAAACTAAATACATGTCTCTCATAACCACAAATAAATATATACCGTTTTTCCCTATGAAACTTGTGTGGGATGTTATTTTCATTTCGTTGCTGCAAACCCTCTTCCATTTTGAGTCGACAGCTCTTTTGCTTTTCCAGAGTTTTGTGAAGAATACATGCATGTTTGTTATAAAATTTGGTAAACCTTGGTTGCTTGTCATAAAAAAAATGCTCCTGCATTTTTCTCTTCAGTGTTTTTGCCTCAGGCAAACTTAAAAGGTCAGATGTCCGTGTATCACGTTTGTTTTATAACATTTCTGCTTCCAAAATGGAGGACGTCAAACTTTTATTTCTGATCTAATTATTTTTTGTTCCTTTCATGAGATTAGATCAGATACGTGTTGCCAACATCACTGTCCTCTTGTTGTATTCGAATTAATACGTAGCAATCTCTTTAAAGATAAACACTCAAGTAATAGGTTTTCTTCAAATAACTAGACATTTGTCTTTTCCACTTTGTTAAAAATAAATTGCCTCTATGCGAAAGTTTTAAATAATTACATTTTCTTTCTTTCTTTCTTTCTTTCTTTCTTTCTTTTAGCTGTATTCTTTCATAGGTTTCACTTGTTAGTTACAGCAGTCGAGAGGTAAAACTCTGTAATCAACAAGGTCTGCAATTAAAATAACATAAATAATAACAAACTTTGCTTTCCGCACAATATCAACAGTATTTTTGAACTCGACGCTGTAGTGGCGATGCTCGAAAGAACCCCATTTATGCGTTATAAAGAAAAAAGTTTGCATGGGGGCACAGCCTTTAGAGAGTTGCGTTTATTTATCATAAAACATCATAAACGTAACGAAAATATCTTATTTACAAAAAAAAAGAGAACTTAGAAATGTATGTAAACCAAAAAGTAAACACGTTACTATTGCGTTGAGCGCATACCCAGAAAACGGACGACTTCATTATCTTTCTTCAATTTTAGGCTCCTTTTAGCCATCATTCACCGTGCTAAAGAACACATATTTTGAATATGTTAAATAATTGAATTGTATCTAGCTGTAATGCTGTGTTCAGACACTTTTTAGAAGGATGAAATGATCATTAATGCTTCAGACTTAAAGTTGGGGTTTCTTTCCGTAGTTTTTGATAGGGTAGGCTAATGCGGCATTAAAAAAATGAACAACTGTGAAGCACAAATTTCCCACAGGAATTAAAAGTGCTTAAAATGTTTAATACTCTAAACAGCATACAAATCCACAAACAATAGCCTATTGTAAATTATTATTATTATTACAAATCGGAAGTGCATTAACTAGCCTAACTGCTGCGCTCATTCTTTTACTTTTTAAAATATATGAACCTGTCATATTATGTGATAAATATGTAGTTGAAGAAAAAAACATAGTGTTTAAATACGACTGAGAAATTCAACCACGTCCACATGGCCAGTCTGCCGTGCCACATCCAAAGGTCGTAAATTGTAATGATCTGTTGCGTTGGGATCGGCGTTAAAGCGGATTAAAAGCTGCACGGTGTCCATGAATCCTGTTCTGGCAGCATCGTGCAAAGGAGTGCTTCCTGTCCCGGGATCAGCCACATTAGGATCTGCTCCATATTCCAGCAGCAGGTGAGCCAAAGGCGTGTTACCCATCATCATCACCTGCGGCGAAAAAACACGTGTAATGAGTTCTCTCTCAGTCAAATATTGTCAATAATGTCTACTTTATGATGTAAAGAATTGTTCCTTTCTATATATATATATATGCAATATAAATGTTATATGTGCAATTTCTACTTTAAATGTCACTATTTGAGTACTGAGAAGCATATTTTTTTCGTTCTGTACGAATAATGTAGTGCATATTGTCGGCTATAGGACAGTAGGCTAATAAAATGAGACAATTCGCGGACAGTTTAACTGAATTTAATAATATAACAGCTCATGTTGTAACATTTGTTTTTATTAGGCTATTAGGCCTACTTGATATTGTTTTTAGTTTAGTGCGTATCATGTGCACTTCGTAATAATCCAGCCTGATCTCTTAGACATATTTCGTTAAAATGACAAAGATTATAATATTTTACCAATTAGCCCGAAAGCTAAATACAGTATATGCCTAATCGTATCTACATTTTCTTGTTTTCTTGATTTTTTGCTGTCTTTGTGTCTCCTCGTTTTAAGCTTGCTAAACTATTACATCGTCTCAGGCATTTTATTTTACCTCATTTTTTACATCCCGTGCAAAATGCGGAGTTGTCACACCATCATTTGAATATGAACAAATGAATCATTTGAACTAGAAGTGGGCTACGAGGTGAAATTACAACATGACCATCGCCCACTTGAATTCACAGCAGTTGTGAAAAAAAAAAAAAGATGTTTTGCAAGACAAAAAACTTTACGTCTGGTTTATAATATTTGCAGTTACCTCACTGAGACAGGATGGTGAATGCTGATAGGGGATATTTTTTAAAGTAAATATAATAATAAAACAATATGATTTGCAGGACAAATTTTTACGTCTGGATTATAATATTTGCAGTTACCTCACTGAGACAGGATGGTGAATTTTGATGGGAGATAATTAAAAAAAACTAAATATAATACATTTTTTTCCTCTTTATTTTTAGTTTTATTCTAAAGATAAATGCTATTGTTTGTACAAAAACTGTACTTTCAACATTTTTAAACCCTCCCCATAATACAATAAATATGCAACCTGGTAGTAACAGAACTCTCTTGAGATTCATTTACAGTTTAACAATAGCCTAAACTGTAGCTAATAGGCTAGATTTATAAACTACCGAAATGCGACGTTGAAACACTCCACAGTCTGTGAAACTCACATAAGACCTACTTTTAAAGTAGCTACAATTTATAGAATGGGATTAATTTCTTATTTTGAAGCACATTATTTTAGATATGGTCTTTTGTAAGTGAGAATTTTCTATCCATTTGCTAAAACATCATATCGCAACTATATTATTTAATACAAACGAAACAGCAAAGCTTCTATACTTTTTTTAACAAGAAAAATGTTGCAGGCTTAAATACCTCCAATACCTACGCCAAGGATAAATACATTATACACCTAAAGGATATATTTAAAATATTAATAATGTTCTAATACACTGTGGGAATTAATAATACTAAAATAGAATTTTAACGACATACTAAAGGTTATTAGAATTGCATTACAGTTCAAATATGCCGAAAATGTTTCCAATTAGTCTCACTACTCTGTAAGGATAACGTAAATATTAAAGAACAGTACAGTACTTATCCAAGTAAATAAAAAATAGGCTATATAAATGGAAATTAAATCATATATTAAACCGAATGTGAAAAAAATAATCAGGCAAATTCTTACGTCTTACGTAATATAAAATAGTCTGACATTTCGTAAAATATTTTCTTTAAGTGGCTTTGAATTTTTATATTTAATATTGCACATCTGCAGTCCGTCTTATGCATGCATGTTTTACTTGTTTACTTATTCTTAAAACCTACCTGTATAGGTGTTCTTCCGAATTTGTTAACCCCGTTGACATTCACTCCGTTAGATAGTAAAAACTGAACATGATAAGTGTTTCCAGTGGCGGCTGCTTTGGTCAGTTCATCCTCGGGATGCATCATCTTCCTTATTAGTCCACTGAAGAATTTCGCTTTGACAGGTAAAAGCAATAAGGATGATAGGTTACTGCGAAAATAATCCGAGTTCACATTTCATTTTAATTTTCTCTGTCGCCAGACGAAAAGGGATCCTCTGAACTGTGTAGATGCGTTAAATCGACTCCTTTATAAAGGTGCTGTGCCTTAAATTTATTACACGTAGGGAGATATTTGTTCGGACTTGCCTCTGTTGTGAGCGTCATGGCAAACCGTGCTGCAGTAGAGCACGTACTGCGCATGCGCACTCAAACAGCTGATCCAGGAAGACCACAACAAGGCAGTAAGGAGAAAGTCTGTCAGTGTCTAAACGCTGGTATTAAAGATACTAAAATATCAGTCGCCAGAACGTGTTTTTTGTCGGTGTCAACAATCGTAATTCTCTAATATAGTTTAAACATTCAAGCAAATCAGACAGAAGCAGTAAGTGGCGTTTTGGTTAGGCTCTTCGTAAAGAATGGGTAACGTTAGCCTACCCACCAGAAAAAAAACATTATTTTTTCAGAGTATGTATTTTTCAAAAATACAGACGCGATGCTGGAGCTAATAATGATGACTCACTTACCATCCCACATAATTGAACTAGATGTAGAAATGATCTGTTCTGTACAGAGTATTGATTACACTGCTATTTAAATAGTATTTCTTTATTTAGTCATTATTCAGTCAGTCCAAGATTGGACGCCTACTTTGAGCAACATCATTCATAATAAAACATACATTTAGGTTACATTTACATACATCGGTTGTTTTACATACACAGTTTTTTTCCTCAAGTGTTTGATTATTTGCACACATACGACATCTGCACGGTATAAAGGACGGGGAATTCCAGGGTTGCTGCATTTATTCTGTATTCCGGCCTGCTTTCAGGACGAATTCTGTTTTACCCGCATTGCTGTACACTATATGAAAACTCGACCTTAAAAACACCAAGACTGCAGCAAGTAGTTTCTTTTGTGCTTCGTTTGGTTGTTGTGAGTATTGATTAAGATTTACTGTTCTTTTATGTCAGTGAGAATAGTTAAACCAGTACAAAATTATATACAAACTGAACTAGGCTACATGATCAATCTGCTAAACTTTTACAGAATGTGTAACTGATTTTTGATATCAGTTACCACTTGTGTGTAGCATGTTAACTGTAGTAAATTTATTATATGACTAATGCAGGCATATGAATACATATTTAACTGTCCATATTTTCAGTAAAGATAGCCATAACAGCAACAATGCAAATTCAATTGGAATGATTTCACTCAATGCAATGTAATTACAGTGTAATTACTGAATAGTAACACCCATGAATTAAAATAATTATTAAAGCAATACGTGTTCGATAAAAAAAATAAAATAAAATAACCACACTAGTAACAACATGCCACCCAGGGCCTTCTGTGCCTTTTTTACTCCACAAATTTAATCCACAAATCTTTCACTGATGAAAACATTGATTTTCAGCATAATGCAATGTCACAGATGACTTTTTTTTTTTTTCAGAAACACAAAATTAGATCAATTGACCTCAAAACTGTTTTGATCAATTCAAACAAATATTGATATTCAGATGAAATGACAAAATTAAGAGCAAAGCAATTCATCAAATATGTTGAGATGAGATTTTGTCCATGGTCGAGAGAAAAAAATTATGTGGGTGGCTGTCTTTTACTTAGTAGCACTGTTTTGCATTATATAGGGGAGCATGGGGTGAGCTTAGCCAATTTAATAAAACCAACCAGAGGAAGATTATTTTGTTCCTTTAGGTTCATAAAACATCCTGCATTTTTTTTTTTTTTTGAAAATCACTGTTTTTTTTTCCTTTCATTTTCTCCCTCCTTGTTCAAAAATGTACACGTCATTGCCCAAAAGTTTCTGTCATGTTAATGTTATGGTATTTCCTGCATTTGGTGGTAGGTATTGTACTTAATGAACGTTTATTAAAAGTGCACTCAGTAATATTGTCCTCATTAAAAACACTTACACAAGTAAACATGACTAAAAAATATTTTCTGCTACATGTAGTTTGTGGCCATTTTACATCTTTGTTGACAGATGTAGTATCTCGATCTAGCAGGAAAAAAAAAATCTCCAGTTTCTGTAAGCAACATTTAAGATTGTGCATTTAATTGTGATATAGTGCCAGATTCTTTCTTGAAAGTGTGAAATTGATTTTTACCCCCCACTTACTGCTGCTGTTCATGTCACAGGTCAGGATAGTTGCTAGAAAATGATTTGAGGAAGTGCTCATGCATGTGATGCCTTCGGTGTGATGACATTGACTTTCTTGGTGGGGTGATCTGGCACAGTCCTCAGTCTTTCAACTTTCTGACCATTTTTTGAAACCACCATCATATACAGCCTCATTTTGACCTTGTTCAAATGAACAAATAAACATGATGTTGCTTGGGAACAATGGGGTCTCTGTGAGCATTTGTAAAGCAGCACTAGGCCATCTGCAGCGAGAGTTACTTTGAATTAGAAAAAGAGAAAGTGATTCAGTCACATGCACACTGCTTAACGGTCTTTGAGTGTTCAGAAACAGCCCTCCTCTTGATTCTATAAAGCCTACTTTTTCATATTTGATATGCAGATTTCTAAGGCTTCTACATTATAAACAATCAATACTTTGCTGAACACAAAAATCAAATTAAAACCTTGTTGTACACAGTCTACAGTCTACTGCGCTCTGGCTGATAGTTTATACTTTTTAGCATGTAAAAGACTATAATTTATATGGCCAAAAATATGATGATTTCTCTCTCTCTCTCTCTCTCTCTCTCTCTCTCTCATTTTAGCATTTTGTGCCTTTTAATAAAACTGAGGTTTCCCTTTCAAGAATAAGTGCCTCTATATTCTCCTTTATTATAATAAGCCATAAAAGCCTGGTGCATCAAATATCATGGTTAGCAAAAAAAATTATTTATTTATTTTTATTTTTTATTTTTAAGGGGGACTTTCATATGTTTCAGGTTTCACTTCCCCCTAAATCAGCTTCATGGGCCTAATTTATTTATGCTGATGTTTGAGTTTAACACAGTTTTAGCTGTGTTGTGAAATGAAAGTTTTAATTTGATTTAGAAATGCATTCTGGTATTTAGGTCCGGTCCTCTGTCTGGGCCCCTATGAATCATCTTTTTGCCACATGTAAATATTTATGTATGTATAAATAATTTTGTATAATAAATTTTTACAAATATTTTGATATGGTTGTTTTTTTTTCTTCTTTTCCCCAAGCTGCTGTTGTCGTGTAATATTCAAAATTACACTACATGTTGATTACACGTTAATTCATCATTAAAGGGGTCATCAGATGCAAAGTTTACATTTACATGTTGTTTGAACATTAATGTGTGTTGTCAGTGTATGTACACATCTACCCTATAATGATGAAAATCCATGCAGTGGTTTTTAACTAATCTGTAAAAACAATACCCCCTTTTTCAAATTGAGCCATTCTCAGATGCCTATCGGTGTGAAGCCACCGTCTTACCTCAGACCCGCCTAAATCAGCTGTAACAGTCCGATCTCCATTGTTTTGATGCCGGAGCAGGGATGTAAATTAGACAAGAATATCTCCGAATCTTTGCGATCACCTTTCCTAATAATATGCTAGTTAGCAAGTTTAGCGGCTAAATGCGGCTGAAGTAAACAGGCTTGTCACTCCACAAAGGCGGGGCGAGCAGAGCTTATTAACATTTAAAGCAACCTTGACCAGAACAGGATGATTTTTGCAGAGCTGATTTTGACAAGGTAAAACTTCTATTTACACTACCATTGAGAAATTTTAACCAAAGCATGTTATAGACTTTTCATTAAGACCCTAAAGAATCATATCAACTTGTGGAAAAAGGGGCATTCCATGACCCCCTTTAAATAATCATTATACAATAGAAAATATGATATTAGTATGGTATTGCATTTAAGTATTTTTTATTATTTTATATTTTTTCATTTAAGTTTGTATGCGGTTATGTGAAGCAACTTGTGCGGAATTTACTAGCTTAGCAAGCTAATGTGCATGAGCAACAATTCTGACAGGATGTGACACGATCGAATCAGACGTGCCTTGCTGCCCTCTGATTTCTGTATGCTGCCTGCAGAGGCAGTATTTTTCAGCTTTCAGACACAACATATCTGCCTCAGGCTGCGATCAAGCACTTGATAGAATGCCCAAAGCAAGTTCAGTCTGTGAAATCCTTTGTGGTCCTTTTTTTTTTTTTTTTTTTTTTTGAGCTCCACCTTGTCTCCCTTCTTGTGTCCCAGGACCTCAATTTGAAAACCACTGGCTTTGACAGTTCATCACATTAAAATCTCAGGAGCAAAATTCTCAACTAAAACATTTTGTAGAAAAAACATGGAAATTTAAACAAATGTATCATTATCTTAGTGACATCTGTTTTTAAAGAGAGGTCAGTTCAATATTAAAACATATATAAGTGTGTGTTTTAATATTGAACTAGCCTCTCTCTCTCTATATATACATACATACATACATGAATATCTATATCTATATCTATATCTATATCTATCTATATATATCTATATATATATATATATATATATATATATAAATTTTGAATTTACATTTACATTTAGTTATTTAGCATACGCTTTTATCCAAAGCGACTTACAAAATTAGGACAATGGAAGCAATCAAAATCAACAAAAGAGCATTAATATGCAAGTGCTATGACAAGTCTCAGTTAGCCTAATCCAGTACACGTAGGTGTTTTTTTGTTTGTTTGTTTGTTTGTTAAATATGTAATAAATACAAAGAAAACAAATATAATAGAAAAAGAACAGAGAAAGCTAGTGTTAGAGGGTTTTTTTAAAAAAAGAAAACAAGCCATTAGAAAACTAATAGTGTACAAGTCTTAGGGTCAAGGATTTTTTTTACAACTAGATAAAATAGAAATAGAATAGAGAGTGCTAGAGTTAGAGGGTCAAATTAAGATGTAAGATTTACATCACAAGCTAATTTAATTTGTTGACTGACTGCAGTTATTAAACATTTATTGAAGAGTATATGCTTTGAGTGAGAGAAAAGTTCTATATAAATAAACTATGTATAAAATACAAACTTGTATTTTGTAGTTTTCACTGCATCTTGATTTTTCAGTGCACAGTGTATAAATAGTGCAAACACAGCACTTTTAAATCACATATAAATAGGGAATTATCAACATTATAGATTATGTGCTGGTTAGGAAACAATTAGACTGAGATCAGAGTCATGTGAACATGTAATAAACATATAACCTGTAGAACTAGGAGACATATCAGAAGTGGGATCGAATGGTCTGTGGTGGGGAGGAAAGTGCACAGGAAGCTACTCTAAAAATGTTGGAGCTGAGAGCATCTCACAGCTGTTCTTGGGAATGTCCCATGTCCCATCCTAGAGTACACTGCCCTGCTATAGGCGTTACCTACGCTGCAAAAAGTTATTTTTGCTGTTTGTGTAATTTACTTTGGTTACCATGAAAGTTATTGTGGTTTGTGTTGAAGAGTGGAGGTTGTGGTTGAGGATGACTGAATGATGATGACATTATATAGTGTTTATTGTTTGCATTCCAATATGGTAATGTCAGTGCTGTGAAAATGACAAACTAAACTCCAAAAACATTTAATTAAATCTAAATTATGTTTGTTAATTTAACACTTTTTACTAAAACTTGCAAAAGAAAATTTAAGAACATTTTAATAAAATAATTTACTCCTTAATACTAATTAAAAAGTAAATAATCTATTTAAATACTATGTACTATTTAAAAACATAGGACTGTACATTTAACACTTTAATCTAATTAATCAGTTGTGAAAAAAATAAAATAAAATACATAACACAATTAATGCACCCGCCCCAGAGTAGGTCATTTTACATTTCATAGTTGATTAGTGACTAACATGAAACAGGCTAACAGTTCTCCGCGTGATGTAACCTATAGAATGCAGTTATGCTTATGCCCCTAAAATGTAAGATGTTTCTGATTCATTTCTGAATAAATCCTCCTTTGCAACCAATGATTCAATAAATGGCCCATTCATATAGAGTGCTATTAGGGCCTACTTCATTCTTGAATGAATCGTTTGAACAAATGGAATGTATGAATCACTCAATGACTTACTTGTTAAGACATTTACTGCCACCTACTGGTATATATATATACACACACACACACACACACACACACAGTATATATACATGCTCTTAATGCATTGTGTTTCCTTCTGAAGCATCAGTGAACGTTTGAACCTTCTGTAATAGTTGCATACGAGTCCCTCAGATAAAAGATGAATCTCAAAATCATACAGTCATTGTTGGAAAGGGTTCAAACACACAAAAATGTGGGAAAATAAATCAAAGAATCTGTGGGACCTGAAGGACTTTTCTAAAGAACAGCGGACTATAACTGTTCAGGACAAACAAGGGACTCATGAACAACTATCACTAAACAAAAACAAACAAACAAAAAACAGGTGTGGATCATTCGGTTAACAACACAGTTTTAAGAATCAACTGTATTTAAACTTTTGAACAGGGTTGTTTTTATAAATTCAACTAATATTTTCTCTTGTGGACTATAAATAAACGTCTTTTATGTGAAATACCTTATTCAGGTCAGTACTAAATAAAAAAATTACATGCACTTTGTATTAAGAAATAGCTTTAGCTAAATGTCATCAGTCTCTTAAAAAGGATATCTTTAGCAGAATTTATAGGCAGCCATACATTAAAAAAATAAACGAATAGTTTAAGTGACATATAAGGGGCAGGCAAATCTAAAATGGAAGATAAAAATAGACTGCCTCCTACAAAGAAAATGCAGCATTCAAATACAGCAGTGGTGATTGGAAAATGTGGAAAATCTTACATGCATATTTTTATATTTATGTTTTAATAACAAGAAGAATAACAACGTGCAGTAACCAGTATAACTGTTTACACTACTTCATTCATAATTCACTAACACTAACTTCATTTATAATTAAGAATTATCTTATTATTAATTATTATTAACAGCAAGACACACCAATCTGCAATATCAAGCAGCAAAACGAGTTTTCCATAAGATCCATAAGATTTACAAATGGCCGTGCCCGCTCTTACGGCAAAAATAAGGTGGACAGTACCTGTAGTTAAAATTGGGCAAGCACATGACGTAAAACCAGAAAAACCTGTCAAGATGTACTACCACCATAGAAAATGTGCAAAACCATAGGTAGGTCTTGTCAGGTAGGAAATATTTCCTGTCAGGTA
The DNA here is from genome assembly GCF_022985175.1 of Labeo rohita. Lineage (NCBI taxonomy): Eukaryota > Metazoa > Chordata > Actinopteri > Cypriniformes > Cyprinidae > Labeo > Labeo rohita. Next base: position 32,569,440 of record NC_066869.1, on the reverse strand, counting down.
GAAAAAAATCAGGATGTGGCTGATACTGTGAGGCAGGACTAGCCTACAACCTTACTTCTAACTCTAAAACAATGAATATATATATATATATATATATATATATCCTCCTATTTTAGAATGCTAAACACTTGTTATTGTAACAGTCTGGATGCCATGGCACTGTGCTGGCCACTAGATGGCAGGGCATCAATAAAGATGGCACAAGTAGAGTGCCCTTACACTGCACCTGTCTAATTATGCATTAGCTCGTAATATGCTACTTGCCAGCACTAGTCTCAGGTGAATGGCTTCAGTTTTTTTTCCATTCGTCCTCTCTGGCTAGCTTCATTCAATTAGGAGGGGGTGAGCTTTCGTCTACATATATCATCTGCACTAAAGTAGATGTGCATGTGCATGTAGGGGTGTATGTACTGTATATAAACAAACATTCAAAAGATTTTTTTAAATGAGTCTCTTATGCTCACTAAGGCTGTATTTATTTGACCATAAACACAATACTGTAAATATTATCACAGTGTAATGTAATAATGACTATTTTCTGTTTTGGTGTATTTTAAAGTGTAATTTATTCATGCTATAGCAATGATTCAAGAGTCACGTGATTCCTCAAAAATCATTCTAATATGCTGATTTCCTGCATGAGAACATTTCTTATTATTGTCAGAGCTGAAAGCTGCTTTATGTACTTATTTATTGGAAACCACAATATTTTTATATAAATATGTCACCCAGCAGATCTAAAGAACAGTTGCCTGTGTTTAATGGTAATTGGACAGTTGGGTAATGGAACAATCCTAAAAGTAGCTTTATTGAGCTAAATGCAACCATTTATACCGAATCAATTACCATATTATGAAATTTCTTTAGGCATACTATCATTTAAAGACAAAAGTAACATAGTTGTGAAAAGATGCTTTAAGGGCACGATTGTATCAAAGGTATTTAACTTTCTTTTTTATTGGAAGATGTGGAGATGGCAAGGGACCAATAAGTGTTTCTGCATTGGGGACACAAACCCTAAGGGTTCTTCAGAAAGGCGTTCAAAAATGTGTCTGATTTCACTAACTGTACCTCTAGAGGCACTGCTGGGCTTTTGTACAGGCGGTAAGGTGGCAATTAAGAAATAGCTTTAGCCAAATGTCATCAGTCTCTTAAAAAGAATATCTTTAGCTGAATTTATAGGCAGCCATACATTGAAAAAATAAACGATTAATTTAAGTGACATATAAGGGGCAGGCAAATCTAAAATGAAAGATATTATGAAAATAGACTGCCTCCAACAAAGAAAATGCAGCGTTCAAATACAGCAGTGATGATTGGAAAAAGTGTGTTAACTTTAAATGTGTATTTTTTTGACTGAAACATAGCAGCATATGCAATATAATATGTTTCTCAATTAAAACTCTAAATAACTTTCAAAGATTTGATGCTACTACAAATCTCTAAAACTGAAGGGCTTTTGTGAAATATGCAATGGATGGTCTGTGAGCTATGAGTGTGTTGTCTGAGGCTTAGACTAGCGGGCTGGTGATGGTGGGAATTGGCTTTAAGGGGCTGGTGAATCATGGTGGAGATGTGATTAGAGGGTCGAAGTGGTAAAAGGACTATAGGGGGATCCTTCAGGGTACAGGAACTGTATAGACTAATGTTTGAATCCTTAATTATCACCAGGGGCTCAGTGATGTGCAATAGACAGAGGACTGTTTTGAAAGTAAAAGGCTATTTAAGTGTGTGAGCATATGCACACATACAGAAGAAAAAAGGCCTGAGAGTGGGGTGTTAGAAAAGAAAAGAAAAAAAAAAAACTTTTAAAATACTTTTCAGTAGCAGACATAAATAAATAAAATATACTTATACATAAAATAAGGTTCTAAAGAAGGGTTTTTGCAGAGAATGGTATATATGAAGAGTTCAGATGCAAAACCAGCTAAAAGCTATCTCGGTTAAAAATGAGATAATGATACTGAGTGAATGTTCCTGACAGATAGTATGCGTCCATCAAATACTTTTACTTCAAACTCACTAAATTCCAGCCTCAGCCCAATCAGAAGTACCAGTACTTACATAGAAACCTATACAAAGTAGCCAGAAAGAAATGCTCATTTAAAGAAATACGTCAGATGGATTTAGAGGCCTTTGCATCTGAACTCTTCATATATATATATAAAACAGAAAGAAACATTTTGGGTGAACTTTTCAGTAAACAGTTCTTAAAAGAACCATTTTTTTTAAATATGAAGAACATTTATTTAAATAATCTAAAGAGCCTTTTCCATTGTAAAGAATATGTTTTGAAATGGAAAGTTCTATGAAGGTTTATACACTTTTATTTCCATAAATAAGTCTAAGTTTAAAAATGTACAAGAACATAAAAAAAAACATTAAGCGCGCAATGAAAATGTATCAAATAATGTGTTTTTCCTTGATAAAAAGATACAAGGAGACATCTACAAGTGATTTAATTTATTTAAATTTATTTAATTTATTCATATTTACTTAATTAAATCATAGACTTTTGAAGTTCAGTAGGCACATTAGGTTGTATCGTGATTTTTTTTTGCACACATGCTCCTAAATATATTTTACATGCATATTTTTATATTTATGTCTTAATAACAAGAAGAACAACAACGTACAGTAACCAGTATAACTGTTTACACTACTTCATTAATAATTCACTAACACTAACTTTGTTTATAATTAAGATAATACATTAAAATAAAACAGTGAGACACACCAATTTGCAATATCAAGCAGCAAAACGGGTTTTGTACAGCTACAAATAGCTGGATGTGGATGAGACCGGATACCAGACCCATAAGATTTACAAATGGCCGTGCCCACTCTTACGGCAAAAATAAGGTGGATAGTACCTGTAGTTAAAATTGGGCAAGCACATGACGTAAAACCAGAAAAACCTGTCAAGATGTACTACCACCATAGAAAATGTGCAAAACCATAGGTAGGTCTTGTCAGGTAGGAAATATTTCCTGTCAGGTAGAAAAAAATCAGAATGTGGCTGATACTATGAGGCAGGACTAGCCTACAGCCTTAATTCCAGCTCTAAAACAATATAAAAATATATGGATAAGTCATCCTGAAGGTAGGTCAGATTTTCACAGGGGCAAATCTTTCAACAGATTTCCAAACCTCTTTTCCTTCAGCTGATGCAAAACCACACATCGCAAAACCTAGCTGTTGTCCATGATTATTGTGTATTCCCAATGGATGTGAAGCAACCATATCATTCTTGGGTAGGGACTCTGTTTACAAATCGGACCAATCACATCTGTTGTGGTCTGCGAGAATGCAACATGTAGCTACATTTTTGATTAGATGTACGTCAGGCTAAGGCGTAGGCTAAACCGCAACCATTGTAGCTATGCAGAGCCAGTGTTCTTGGCCCACCATAGTATAAATCAGCTTTAGGAAGGCTGCTTATGCATTTACATGGCCAAATAAGGTGAATTCTCCGGCAGGACTGTTAAATTACTACTAAACAGTATATGAAAAAAACAGCTTCTGTGTTAATATGTGACCCTGGACCACAAAACCAGTCTTAAGTCGCTGGGGTATATTTGTAGCAATAGCCAAAAATACACTGTATGGGTCAAAATTATTGATTTTTATTTTATGCCAAAAAACATTAGGAAATTAAGTAAAGATCATGTTCCATTAAGATATTTTGTAAAATTCCTACTGTAAATATATCAAAACTTAATTTTTGATTAGTAATATGCACTGCTAAGAACTTCATTTGGACAACTTTAAAGGCGATTTTCTCAATATTTTGATTTTTTGGCACCCTCAGATTACATATATTGAAATAGTTGTATAGTTGTCTCGGCCAAATATTGTCTTATCCTAACAAATACACCATACATCAATGGAAAGCTTATATATTCAGCTTTCTGATGATGTATAAATCTCAATTTCGAAAAATTGACCCTTATGACTGGCTTTGTGGTCCAGGGTCACATATTGATGTTTACGAACACTTTCTATAAAACCTGTGAATATGCAGTTCTTTTCCTACCAGCTTTCCATTAACTTCTATTGTCTTAACACTCTACACACATTTTACTTAACTATTTGCCAGACATCATTTTTAAATTTAAATGCTATTACTAAAGTTAATTCAGAAATCAAATAAGAATAAATTGTAGGTATCATTTTTTAGGTAAAATACTTTGTACTATTACATCATACAAATTTGTACAAAGTCACAACCTCATAAGCTACATTTTCCTGTGAGATCAAATTGGGGCTCCATAGCATTAAATGAACACTTTCTAGTGTAAGATAAAATGATTACACAAAGTAGGTGCTGAATGGATGTAAAGAGACATGTTTGGCTATGCATGTATCTCAGTGCTTGGTTTCATATATGAAGCATCTTGCTCAAACATGTCAGCTTCTGTTTGTTTTTGTTTGCTTAAGCTTCTTTTTTTGTATGTGTGTCTGTGTTTGTGGCAGTAATTTTTGATGGTAGTAAGGTTAGGGTGAAAGCAATGAGAGGTGGGGGGAGTGGAAATGTGTGTGGCTCTTGTGGAAGTGTCAGCTGCTGCGTTCATTGACAGTGTCAATGCACCCGCCGCCCCGGGAGCGCCAGCAGGCTCGCAAAGACAGACAGCATGAATTAATCCCAGGAGAGTGTGCGTGACAGTTTGACAGTGCTG